>NC_084957.1:18734734-18814734 GCF_949316205.1 Platichthys flesus | reverse complement strand
AGGACTAATCTGCAAACTGAAAATATTCTCCCCAACAAATGCAGCCATGCAGTCACCCAGCTGTTTCAGGAAATCATCAGGAAATAATAACTGGAATGAATCTGCAGGATGATATATCAATGAAAGTTAGTTTGTTTGTTGAAAACTTTTGAAAACTCTTATTTTACTCTTAAAATCTTATTTTATATGTAGAAAATACATTTTGCAGCTATAGCATTGTTGAAATGTTTTATTTTTAAACGCTGAAATACAGACTTGTATACTACTTCAAAAATCCAGTTCCAGTCAGGCCTTGGCAAAACAAATACAGAATTTTATGTTTCTGACTCAAGACAATTTCAGATTTATTTACGAACCTACGGAGAGTAATCTGAATTTAATGTTTTTCAGTTTATGGATTTTTGGCCACAACTCTATTGCCCTGGATAACTCATCGCTCTCATAGCAACACTTTTGTCTGCAGTAGAAAAACGAGCTGCTGTGGACGAGCTGCTCAGCACCAAACAGCAGACAGACACAACAGGGAAGGTGGAGACCAAACTGGAGCCAAAAAAGGGAGAATTTTGGGCCTTAGATTCATCACATGGACACAGACACAACTCCATACGTCCAAATGAATATAAGTTAATCACGTCCTATAATTTACAACACTTCTCATTGTCTGACACTTTTATATACTGTACATTGACAGTACTGAAGTTGTTGTTTACACTGCTGGAAATATTCAAGTCCAAAGGTAAGAAAAATAACTAAACTCAGGATTAGTTCAAAAGAAAATATGAATTATTGATATCATGGTATTGATGCCTATATATACAGTCTATGATTGATACCTAGGTGTATTCAACAGTATGTTTCCAACAATAAAGCCAATCTTACAGGGTGCCGCATGGCCCATGTGTTAGATGTGAGCATTTTACTTAACGGACATACAGCCCCACCCCCATCCTCTATTTGGGCCTTGCTGCGGTTTCCCAGAGTTCCTTGCAGCTCCAAGGTCCCAATGGGTCTATTCCTCCATTTCTGCTGCAGCAGACCAATTGGACTCCTTTGCTCCTCAGGACATCCAACCAATCAGAGTTGAGTACTGCAGCGCCCCACTTACACTCACACATGCCCGTAACGTACACTAACACACACACAGGCATCTCCCCCTCTCACCTTGAACATCATATCAAGGTTGTACAAGGATACAGCCATGAGAGTGTGTGTGTGTGTGAGTGGGTGTGATCAGGTGGGTGTGTGGGTGGGTGTATGCTGGGAGCTTGAAGACAGGAATAACCAGGACAAACATACACACAGTGAATAAATAAACAAGTTTGGTGCACACTTACAGTGGAAGGAATGAGAGAAGGATGATGGATGGATGGAAGGAAGAATAGGTGGAAGGACAGATGATGACTGGATGGATGGAAGGATGGATGATGGATGATGGATGATGGATAGATGGTTAGATGGATGGATGGATAGATGGATGTTAACCAAATTTGTATATTTATTGAACGTGTAACTCATTAATATTTTACATGACATATACATACATAGGGGAATTAAATATTGTATATAGCTGCACAAACATCAACCGATCAGATCAATCTGATAAACAAGATGTGAACATGTAATAAATTAAAGTTGAGCAGTCCTTCACTCTCCTGTGTCATCGTAAAGAACTGATCAGTTTGATGCTACAGCCAAGGTCAATTCGCTTAGATTAGCATAATGACAGGAAACGGTTTGGCTATGTCCAGAATAACCTTCTCTGAATTTCAATTATCACACGTTAAACCTCCTTTGTTTAATTTATACAACCAGCGGGGGCTCCATTGAGTCGCTGAAAGGCCAAGAAACAGTGATGAGTGTGTGAGGACAAGTTACGGTTCAGGTCACTTTGAAACAGTGATACCTCCAGTAAGAAGGTTCACCCAATCTTTGTTGGTTGGTTTACACGAAAACAATTGAATCTATTTCCACAAAACTTGTTGTAAGGAAGGGACATGGGCAGAGAAAGAAACCGTTCCATTTTGGCATGGATCAGGACAAAGGGGAGGATTTTCTCAGATAATACTTAGATTAATCTTGATGGAAAACTTCAGATCTGTTTAGCGGACCGATATCTTCAAGTCTTTACAATTTGGTGCAGAACCAAATAAAAACATGGATCTCGCAGATTTACATGTGGTTTCCAACGGGGTAGACATTTCATTCAGCTGCTGTACAATAACAATTTGAGGTACAAACCTGTGACTACCAATGTGTAGCTGAAATAATGTGGATTCAGTTGGGAATAAACAGTTTATATATTTCCAGCATGACGGATTTGAAGCTAAATTTAGTGGGACTGTTGGGCCCAGGTGGAGGAACTATACATCTATTATTATATGCATGTCTTGTTACAGTTAAAGACACAAATCCCTTGTTCTTACAGTCGAAACACCACAAAACACTGTGTGTCACAGCGGAGACTCACAACATTAATAGTTGTTCTTTCAGGTCATAGTGTGCGGTGAAGCAACCTCATGATAATGTAGGAGAGAGAGATGGAGCCAAAGTTAACTTCAACCTCACTAATCACAGGAGCACGTGGAGAAAACCAGGCAGGTGAGAAAGTTCAGACACGGAGGAGACGTCAGTGAAGTGCACATGTCAGCAGATTCCGAGGCGACACCATCACAGAGACGTTTACTGTCAACAAAACACAACCTGGGTTTTTCAGTTCAAAGGGATAAAACCTGAAACTGAGGAGACATTACAAGCACAACATAAATGCTCAGTACACACCTGCGGTATGCAGCAGGGTGGAAAGTAACACAGTACATGAGTTAATTATTTACTATACTTCAAAGATTATACGTTTTACTTCTGATGGTAAGATGCTAAACAGTTTATTAGATTAAAGAGTTTAAATAGGTAAAGTGGCATTGTGAGGGAGGAGTTTCCAGAAGCTCGTAAACGCTGTTCTTAACACACTGATAAATAAGAAATTTATTAACCAGTAATAAAGTAATCTGCTCCTAAAATAAAACACATGATCCAGTGCACAAAATCAAGTTTTTAAAGTCGTATGGTCTTAACAGTATGTAGAAAAACTCTCCCAGTCTTTGTGCAGAAACCTGCCTCATATAGTTTATTAATCAGCTTAATCCAACAGTAGACACTTGTTGAATGATATCCTTCCAAAAATTTGTTTGGGGTTGTTGCAGCCAAACAGTAAATATAAAACTGATTAAACTTACTTAGCAAAGCCACTAATTACACATGTAAGAATCTGTAATAAAAGTTGTGAATGTATGTGTCATGCAACATCATCAAAGTAGCTTTTTCTGCAGGATGAGTACATTCACATTTGGTACCTTTAGTACATTTAGTTGAAGGTCTTGCTATTTTTTATGATATAACTTATACTTGTAGTTCATGAACTAGTGTTGTATTAACTAATTTTAATGAAGTTAAGAGCCAGAGGTCTTCTTCCATCTATGGTACCAGAGGTTCTTCTGGTCGACACTGTGAACTGGTTCTGTTGGTTTCACTGCTGTTTCTAGATATGAACTCACATCTGCTTTAATACTAAAGGTTATGCTACTGAAGCTTCATGTGCTGAAACAGGACAAATGTGTGTCAGTGTGTGAGGGAGAGTTTCATCTCAAGGATATTTTGAACAGCTGCTTCCATCTGTTCAGGAGCCCAATGTCCAAAGGAAATTATGTTTTTATAAATCAATCCTGAGGAAAACATTAACATCTTGACCACGACGAGGAAAACTTTATAATAGATGTCAAGATATTTGAAACCCATAAATAACGTCTTAATGATTATTAAAGCTATTATTAGCGCTTTTGATCAGTAGAAGTATTAGTGGAAACAGAATATTAGCTGGCAACTATTTGGATGACTGATAAATAGGTCAAGCTTTCATCGGACACGGTCTCAGGTTTTCATTCTTTTATGTTATGTATGAAAATAAATGGAATAAAACATACATTTTGCCTCTAGTGGTTGGCAAACTGAATTAAGATTCGTTTATTTATACCAAACACATGCACAGAGCAGTGAGCAGCCATGTACAGTGCCCAGGGATCAGATGTTGGGGGAGTAAGGTGCCTTGCTCAGGGGCACTAGACAGGGTTGGGAGACTCTTGGATTTTTGGACAGATCAATCCAGGTTCGTCTTTTGTTGTCTCTCCGTGGAGTCGAACCAGAGACGAACCAGAGACCTTTTCTGCCCATAGTCCAAGTTTCTACCACTAGACCACCGCATGCTTCTCACTTTTGCTTGTGTTTGCCATTTTTTGTATTCTTTGAATGTTTTGTTTATTTTCAGTACAGTAAATGATGTCTCTACCTTGATATAGTTCAATTAAAGGTTGAATAAATGAATGAATCCAGTTTTTAGGGTTTGGGGTTATCAACACAGTTAATTTTCAGTTTACTGTTGTTTCATTAGCCAAACTATTTAATGTTTTATCATGACAGTAATCATTAGCTGCATATTATTAGTATTCATAAAACAAAGGTGGTTATATTTCACTGGAGTGAAGAGAAGTGACATAAGCAGGAGCAGCATCTATAAGTAGAGGAGGAGGCAGAGGTGAAGTTTGTATGAATCATATCTCACTAGAATATAAATATAAACTCAAACTCTCTGCCTGCTTTTACAACATTCACCAATATTATTGTTCCACTTCTTGGGATAAAAAAGAACAAACAGAAGTCACAAGATTAAAAAACATCTAAAGCAACTTTAATGTTTTTTTCCTTATTTCATCAACAACAAAAATTAACAATAGAAAATACAGACTGACAGAAAGACGGGTAGTGAAATGTAGAGAGAGAGATGGTACCGGAAACTTAAACAGCAGAGGAGATAGGAGAGGTCGAAGGAGAGAGGAACGACAGGGGGAAAAGATTCACTTGTCTGTCAGTTATCAGTCCATCACTGCTGCTTCAGGATGGAGGGATGAAGAGTTCTATCTCCTCCTCCTCTCCTCTCTCTCTCTGTTCTTGTCCCTGTTCTCTTTATTCCTCTCTCGCTCCCTCTCCCTCTTCTCCTCGGGCTCTCTCTCCCTCCCTCTTTCCCTCTCTCTCTCCCTATCCCTCCCTCTGTCTCCCTCTCGCTCCCTTTCACCATCTCTTTGCCTGCCTTGAAAGTCCATTTTCCGACTTCTGTCCTCTTCTTTTCGCTGCGGCTCCTCTTCCTCTGGTCTTTCGTCTCGTCTGCTCTGGTGTGTGCCCTCACGTGCACGCTCGTGTTCCTCCATCTCACGTGCACGGCCTTTCCCGTGCTTCATTGCCTGCTTCTCATCGTTACTGTCATCCTCAGCTATCTTGTGTCTGCTTTGCTTCTTGTCAGAGCTTTTGTCCTTCTTTTTCTTCTTGTCCTTCTCTTTCTTTTTCTTCTGCTCAATTGGTTCATTTCTCTTCTTCTTCTTCTTCCTGTGTTTGGCATCTGAGTCTGGAGAAGAAAAGGAATAAATAATAACTGTTAATCTGTCACTCTCTGACTTTCCTGTCCATTTCTCTGTAACCAGGGTTTCTTCAGATTCACTAAATTAAATTTAAGAGCATTTTAATATCACTCAAAAAACAACAAAAGTATGAAATACTAGGAAAATTATTATAAGATCTACCTTCAGAACTTTTTCAAACACATTTTGGATAAGCACAGGATTTTATTACCCAGAATTCCTTAGCGTCTTGCACACCAGGACACAATGAAATACAGAAAAAAAATACAGACGTACCTGAGCTGCTGCTGCTGGAGGAGGAGTCTGAATCGCTGGAGGAGTCTGATGAGGAGGAGTCAGATGAGGAGGAAGAGGATGAGGAGGAGGAGTCAGAGTCTGAGGATTCCACTTCCTGTCTCTGTGTCATGATTATCTTTGGAGCGTTCTTCAGGTGTTCCCTCAACTCGTCCCTGAGAGAGAGAGAGAGAGAATTATGTAAATATAAACTGAGACGATACAGTGATGTTGATCAATGACTGTAACTGTAGACTTAAATTATAGCACAATAGAGACATGAACTCTGCAGTTTAGAAACCCTGTCACCTTACACCAGCGTTCAAAGCTCTTTGTGGATAAATTAGAGAAAATCTCTCTAACGAGTTTCAGAAACCTGACTAATGCACATGGAATCAAATATTAAAACTATCATCTTTGTGTCCATATACTTTTGGCACAATTGTTCAACACTGTGTGTGTTTGTGTCTCTTACGTGAGTCCTCCCAGTCCGATGGAGGTGAAGAAGTTTATGGCGAAGCGAGTGTTCCTGGGATTATCACGAGGAAACAGACCTTCAAAGAAAGGCTGCAGAGTCCTGGAACACACAGACGTTACAAATTAACACAATTTCGTTTTGTTTGTTTAATTCTTCATAACCAACGGGAAACCCTCTGCAATCATCATGTGAGTGCGTTCGTACTGGTCTTTGAGCCTTTGGTTGAGTCTGGGGAGGCCCATGTAGGCACAGAGCTCCTGGAAAAGGATCTTCACAAAGATCCTGCTGGACGAAGTCGTGGTTTCCTCACTCATCCTGACACACTCCAACACCTGGAGAGAGACATCCGCCGGACACAGCAGAGAGAGAGAATAAGAAAATTCAACTAGAGAGAAAAATGTGTTTTAACCGTAGATTGGTTAGACTCTATTGAATTTAATGTGAGTAAGTGTGTGTACGCTTACACTCCAGGGAACAGAGTCTGTGTAGAGCAGGTGAGCGAACAGTCGGGCCACGTTCCTTAATTTGTTGGTCTCCAGTCGATGAATCGTGTCATACTGCTCCGCAAAAATACCCTCAAAACTTTCCATGTACTCTTTCTTTAGCAGACAGAACCTCTGCAAACACACACACAAACAAACACAGAGAAAGTGTTATTTTTACATTTTGCTTAACATCAACATCGGAACTTGACAGTAAGTTTTTGAAAATTTCAAAAATAAAACTCTTTTGCAGACTTTACATAGAAACAGACAAATTGTGTTTCAGCAGAATTTCTAAAATGTAAATACAAATTACGGAAAGCACCACAAACTAAGACTCTGACTATGTTACCACAATATCCGGACATATAAAACAAAAACTATCTGACAGATACTAGAAGTGCAAAGAGAGAAAACGTGCTTTAAAAATAGGGTGAACAGACCCTTGGAAATGCCCCTCAGATTAATGTATGAGAATACCAGCAGAGGTGAGTGTGATTGGTGTGTGAGTGTGTGTGTTTGTGTGCCTCACCCCGGCCAGCAGACCAAAGAACTTCTCATAGGTCCTCTGTTGAGCGCAGCAGTCCAGGATCATGTTACACAACTCTTTCTGTTAACACACACACAAACATCTTATTAATACAGAGGGTTATACATTTCTACTTGTCACAAATGTAAGTCAGTGTGGATCTTAACCACGATCTTAGATCGTGGTTAAGGTTTGAAGTTACTGTTATGACTTCAAATTTTGGTCCAGATTGTGCAGTAAGAACCTAAAACTAAACAAACACACTTTATATTTGTGCAGCTGTCGGTTTCTGTTGCCACCTTCCTCCTCTTTCACCTCTTCTCGATTCATATTTTTTGGCAGACAAGGTCTTTGTCGTCATTCTTTTTGTTATGATTAGTGAACATGAGATACTTCAGAAAAGTGTTGTCATTTGTGCAAGTGCGGCTGTTCAGTACGTCTGAGAGAAAAATATGTTCAAAGGCAACCATCTTAAAAGGTTGTGTGTGTGTGTGTGTGTTGGTTATCCAGCTGTTATGCTGAGTGATTCAGTCCTGATGCTGATGAAACTATGTCTGGCAAGGTCATCACCTCTGACCTAACACACATTCTCACACCACTTTCACATGAATCTTTAGAGAAGGAAGAGGTGTACATCGTGTGACTGACCCACAAGTTATTGAAGTTGGGAGATTTTCATCCTCATTGCTAATAGACCGAAAATAAAAGTGTTTTTGCTCCACTTTCAAAGACGGTGAATGATTTACAGCATTTCAATACCACGAAGAACAAGAAGAGGGAAGGCGACTACTTTAACAAGTAAACAGTAACAAGCTTAGTGATGAGTTTAAACCGTTTAAGAAAAACAAACTGCATTGTTATTAGTTTTAAATTCTTACAGCAGTAACACAGTTACTTCAAAACACGCTGAGCTTAATTTACTGACTACATCGCTCCTCCCCCTATCTCTCTCTCTTTTCCAACAATCTCTCCTCCCCTCCCCATTTTTCCCGCTCACCCCAACCGGTCGAGGCAGATGATTGCCCACGTCTGGTTCTAGTGGTTTCTTCCAGTTAATGAGGGAGTTTTTTCTCTCCACAGTCACCAAAGTGCTGCTCATTGTGGGTACTGTTGAGTTTGTCTAAAAACTTAAATAACTTGACCCTCTATGGAAAGAGCCTTGAGATAATGTATATTATGATTTGGCACCAAAAAAATTTAATTGAATTATTTTAAGGGGTTTTGGGCTACATAACATTACTGTTCACGTCATGTCCTAGATACTAGTGAATGTTAGCAGCTCCATCCTGCTCCTAATTGGTCTCCTGAGTCACTGAGCTGGCACAGACACGCGTAAGAGCCTCTGTTTGAAAAGGCTGTTGAAATTTCGTCAAAAAACGAATCGAAAGACACAAAATGGCCATAAAGACTTAAAATCAAAACTACAATTACTTGATGACCTTGATGTCCATCGTCTCTGGGGAGGGTGAGAGGCCTTTTATGAGACTGTGCTACGGGGCCCATCTTGTCCGAACTTGTCTGAGTTTTGACTGACTCTAGAAACACAGAGCTGATTGTCCTCTGACACATGATGTTTCTCAAAGCTTTTTTTCTCCACAGGCTCACACACAGCTGACCTGCAACTGTCAGCGTGGGAAACCAGCTATTATTGTAACATAACCTGACCTTAAGACCACATGAACACACACACACAAACTTGAGCTATGAACAAGCAACAAACACACACAACCCACAGCAGCATGTTCACACTGATCTGGAAATAACCTTTTTCTAATGCTAATCTTTATCACCTCAAACTAAAATAAATCTGGAAAAATCTTAATTTGGGTATCAGCGCCACCTTCTGATCAGAAATGTGTTTGGATGACACAGAGATGTGCTATTAAGGAATAACTTGGTAAGTACCTTACATGTAGATATATATTATTCTAACAACACAATCATTCATGTGATTGTATCAGTGTGTGTGTGTGTGTGTGTTTGTGTGTGTGTATGTACACTCACCGTCTGGCTATCAGGAAAGTCCATCTTGATCAGTTTGTGGGCACACTCCTCAAAGTCCAAACTACAGAAACAACCAGTCAGTCAGTTACTTTGAAATCCCTTCAATTAAAGCATGGTAAGTAGGCCACTCACACATAGACACATATTTAAATATTAGTCCAAGTTCATCAAATTTAGCAGGAGCTGTAAATAACTGCAAACACCCTCAGAGACAACTGAGTCACTGATCACTGTGTAATTTCAAGTGTGTTAGTGTGTGTGCGCATGTCTATTCATATTTATGAGGGCCCATTTTGGTTCAATACCATCATTATGAGGACATTTTGAGTGGTCCTCACAAATTCAATGTGCTGTTGGAGGGTAAAGACTTTGTTTTAGGGTTAGGCTCAGAATTAGTTAGGGTAAGGCATTTTAGTTGTGATGGTTAAGGTTATGGTAAAGGACTAGGGAATGCATTACATCAATTAGTGTCCTCACAACTAGAGGCGTGAATGTGTGTGTGCACGTCTGTACCTGGACTGTATAGCGAGGTAGATGGTTCTTCTGAAAGCAACCAGGTTGACTTCAGTCTTATCGAAGATGGTGACCTTCTCATCTGAGACAAACAGAGACAGAGAAGACGATGGAAGATGTTGTTTGGCATTTTGTGTATCATGTAAAAAATATTAGATGATTATTATGACAATATATCACAAATATGTAATATCACAAAATTAAAGTGATGCAACTACGGTAGCATTTTTTTGTTCCTGCCTTGTACACTTTAACCCTTCAAACACCTCAGGTCAAGCAACACAGACTTAATGTATAACATTTAAAACCCAGATGACATCACAAAAACATCAGTGTTTACATTACACAGCTTTGGCAGAGACGACATTGTGCATCTGTTTTTATAAGCTGAGAAGTAAAAACCTGTCTAACCTTCTCCAACTTCCTCATTCTCTTCTTCCTCATCTTCATCTTCGTCGCTGCCGTCTCCCTCCTCTCCTGAATCGCTGCTGCCCTCGTCCAGGATGTCTGTAAGGAGGAGGTTGCGGCGGATTGGTTAAGATTGTGAAGGCGATGACAGCTTATTGGGCAAAGTGCAATGTTTAAGCAAGTTCTGACCTCTTTTGATGGTTTTGTATTTCTCCTCATTCTCCAGGAAGTCCGGGTCCAGCTTGAACACATCTGAGTGAACACAAACACACATGTTAGGATTAACATGTATACACTTATTTGTGAAGATGGTTGTAGTCTCCAGCGCTTACTGATGATTTCCTCCAGGTTGTACTCATCGTCCAGTGGCAGCATGTGGGTGAACTGGTCGTCCTCCTCCACCAAGTCCAGGCCATCTGGGATCACTGGGTGATCTTTGAAACCGTCCTTCCTGATTGCAAACATCACCTCAATCATGTACTGAACCCTCTTATCGATGGCCGACTCGTGGAGGACGTTCCTGAGACGCTCAAATATGGCTGAAAAAAAGAGAAAAACAATTTTATTTGATTTTTTTCCTGATCAATTGTGCCAACTTGCGATATATGTAGAATTTTTTTGCCTCTTAAATAGAAAACTGATTGGTAGAAATAAAGATACCACTATAACAAAGAAAAAAGTAGAAGATCCTCCAGTTTAATGTTGTAGCTGCTGTTTACCATTGATTCCTCTGGGGGAGACCTCGGTCAGTTTAAGTCCACATTCTTTCAGGAAGGAGATGGTGACCTCGACGCTGTCGTCTGTCGGACGCTCCAACAGCAGAGTGAGCATCTCCAGACACAAAACCTCATGGGCCTGAGGGCGAGACAGAGAGAGAGAAAGGTAAAAACACTTCATAAGAGCTGCGCATCAACACTCAGACCGTCCATCAATGTTGGGAACTTACCACATTCTGGTTGATGAGGTGAGCCACAAACTTTGAGGCTGTCAGGCACTGAAGCTGGAAAACAAAACAGACGGATGTTAATACATCACTGATACTAATGCGACTACTTTTGTAACCTTCAGTCATAATACATCTTAAGATGAAGACATGTCAGAGGTTAAAAATAATTGGAAGCATGTATCGCCTCAACTGTGAATTTTACATTTTGAGCATGAATCCATTAATATTGTGTATTATCTCCAGGAGGTTCATTCTCGACAGTCACAGAGTTGAACGTGCACTCAGACATGTACCTTGATGTTGCGGCGGTAGCTCCTCCTGAAAGCTAAGATGAGACGCTTGAGGATCAGCTCTCCAATCTGAGGGAACTTGGAGTTGATAATGGCAACGACAGCGGCGTAAACATGGGTGAAGGTGGGAGACGCTGCCTGAGCCTGCAGGATCGAGCGAGCCAAGAGACCCCTGTGGGGAGGGGGGAGTCAGTCAGACAAAACATGGCCTCCATTGTGTAACATAAAATATAACAATTTATAAAAAATTAACCCTCAAATGTTACTGATGTTATATTAGTGATTCTTCTATTTGATTATTGAGTGTAGACATGCCGTTGTTTATGAGTATGTGATTATTCACCTCCCCCTGATGATGTTCTCCTGTAGCAGCTCCTGGATGATGTTGACAATGTTTGACACGTTGACTTTGTTGATCAACCCGTTGATGGACTTCTTTAGAGCCTCCCAGCTCATCCTCTGATAGGCCAGGCTGCACAGGAGGCGGGGCATCAGTGACAACACAAATTATAAATATCCGATTACATTAAGATTAAGTCTAGACTGTGGTAGCACATCTCAGATCAAGCATCAGAACAGAGTCGATCCGAGCTGAGCAGAATGAGTTCGGTAAAAATGAAACAAACTCGCTCGTACCTGCTCTTGTCAGTGATTTGCTGCTGCATCATACGCAGCTTGGCGGGGGGAATGTAAGCGCCACCGGTCCTCGTCAGGATTGGGTCAATCTCCTCCTTCTTCTTTTTGACCGGCGGCTCATTTGCCGCCAACGGCTCCTTGTCAGTCGGAGAATCAGCAGAGCGGCCACGCCTCCTGTGATCCGACTCTGCATCTCGATTGGGCCCCCGTTGAAAACGCCCGTTCCTGTCATCACGACGATCATCATAGCGATCTCTGCGTGGAACCGAAGGGGACAAGGATAATAGCAGATAAAATATTTTGAAAACACGTGTTACTACTTTCAAAATCATGATTCACTTAGGCAACCGTATTTTGCGTGAAAGGTAAAACTGAATCATCATCAAGCCCTACTCATAATTATCTCGTAGTGTTTGTCTTCTTCGAAATGAAATGTTTCATATCAGTGTTGTTAATTACACTCTGACACTCGGCCTGTGTCAGTTTTATTTTACGTTAATTTAATATTCATTATGTTTTGTATTCATGCATTTACACGTTTGATGTTGAATTGAGTGTGTATTTTTTTTTTTATAAATATATATGGACAAGTATGTGTAGGGTTTTTATTGAGAAAGGGGTTTTTATGAGCCAGTTTCACTACAACATTATGAGATATTTATCCACTAAATCACAAAATGATTAGAAGCCAATCGCCAGCTATGAGGCTCGGTGTGTGTGTGTATGTGTGTGTTACCTAGCATAGCGTCCTCTGTCGTAGCGCTCCCGGTCTCTCTCCCTCTCTCTGGACCTGGATCTGTCTCGTCCCCTGGAACCAGATCTGTCTCTTCCTCTGGACCTTGACCTGGATCTGTCTCTGGACCTTGACCTGGATCTGGATCTGTCTCTTTCTCTGGACCTTGACCTGGATCTGTCTCGTTCTCTGGATTTGGACCTGGATCCGTGGGATCTAGATCTGGATCGATCTTGTTCTTTGGACCTGGATCTGGATCTCTGAAACAAACAAACAAACAAAACGAGTGTGAGTAATATGTCTCTCGATATTCCTGTTAAAATGATCTGGATCAATCTGAATGCAGGAAGAATTGGACATGTCACTCTGTAAATCAAGAACAATTTTGTACCCAGAGTAAAAATACACTTCAAAACGTCACAGTTGTTGGTAGTAACCAGTGCATTTAAATACATAAAATTACAGTAATAACCTTAGTCTGAACTTACTTTGATCTGGGCCACGCTGCTCCTGAGCCTCCTCAGCGCCCCATTATGTTGATCATCTTCATCACTGCTGGTGCTGTCGTCTGAGCTGCTGGAGGCCGGGCTCCCAGAGCGGCTGCGGCCTGCAGGACTGGCCTGCGGGGAGGGCCCGTCTTTGGGGCTCCTCTCCACCAAGTCGGCCTGTTGGGGCTTCACTGCTGCTGGACTGGACTCATCTTCTGAAGATCCTGAAGACAAGACATGAAGATGAATCTTAAAACTACACCTACTAAGTAGTACTTATACTGCAATAACAAAAATTAATGACAGCAGGTTTTACTCACCACTGTGTTCCTGCTGTGCAGGACTGGGACTTTGACTTTTGCCTGGAGAGTCCATACCTTAAATACACACACGGTCTCATTATGACAGAAAGGCATAATAGTCACTTAGGGCTGCAGAGAAGGACTATTTCCATTAGAAGTTTCCAGATTAATTAATTGAACCATAACAGAAAAATATACTCACAAAAAAAAAGTTGACATTACAATCTATTGAATTATCTACTTCGTTTTCCATCATTGGATAACAACAGCAACCATTCAAACTTGTGGAGCAGGAAACTTCTTTTACAAAGTGATTCAATTGAATGGTAATTAAAAAGGTACATTATTGTGGATCTGCTAATTTCATCCCTACACCCATCATATGTCAAATCATACATAAAGAGAAACATGATTCTGATGATAATAAAATGGAGTCATCTTCTACACTCTACAAAATCTGAGATATCTTTAAAAAAAAAATCTAATTGACCATTAATCCTATGAAAACCTGAATTTGAGTTGTACGTTGTAAGTCTGTGTCTCAGTATTTCGATATCTTACCATGTCTGTGATCGTGACGATCATTTAAAATAAACAACATACTAACATTTATTAAAGCAGAACATCATCCAAATGAAATGCTTGAAATTCATCTGCTATCTGTCGTTCAAATGAGAATCTGCTCTGTTTAAACTCTGGTTGTTTAACATTTTCACGGTGTTGGTCTGAACCTCATCTCAGAAACGGTAATATGATACGTCTACAAATATTATACAGACGATCTAAGCTCTTGTTTCAAACTTTAAAAGACAGTTTTTGTTTCACTGTAGCAAACCTCCAGCAACACGTATCACAACATTAAGAAACCGGAAGCGGCTCCTACGGGTACATTTTTAATTAAGAAGTTATCTTAGAGAAGTTAGGTAGGTAATAATATGACTTGAGAGAACAAAACCATTTCCACAAATCGACAAACGTCTCAGTCGCATCGCCATGTGTGTTTGGATGTTGTAGTTAGCTAACCTGCTAATGCTACATAGACTCTGCCCAGTTAAAGTGTTCAAAAGCAGGAAGTGAAAGACATCAACCGTGTTTTTCATCGATAATATAGTACTGCTACATTCAGTTTTTTACGTTTTAATCTTCTCTTACCGTTTTGTTCCCGGACTTTTTGTCCCTACGTCAAATCAGAGTATTTTTAGTGGCGGCGATATCCCGAGAAATGCTGCCGGGTCAGGTGCAGCTTCCGGATTTCACAATAAAAGTTTGAAAGGTGATCTCGTTCGCTACCGCTCTCTAGCGGTGATGATAATAACCCTAGATATATATCTATGATGATAACTACCTCCTCACTCCCGAGCTTCTTTATGATCCGCTTGTTTATCAGTTGCGGAGAGAAAAACATATGATGTTATTTCATCATATATATACAAGCAGTGCCCCACAGGAACTATCTTCAGAGAAAATAAGAAGAGATGGTCGAAGTAGGGGTGCCTCAAAAAGCCCTGATCCAAAAAAGCATTCATGACATGATTGCTTTGGCATTAAATGCAGACATACAGACAGAAACAGCCTCGATTTGCCGAGACACTATGGAGAAAACAGATTACACCTGTTCTAAAGATGTTCTGTCAGTTTCTGTATTGATTCAATTTTTTTAAAGCATGTCATGGTCTTGCAGCAGCGTGTCTAGGGTACTTTGGGTCATCTTTATTCACTCTTTATTTTATTTCTCCTTATGTTTTTTCTAGTTTTTGTCTTATTTTGACCTACTTTATCCACTTTCTTAGTTTTAATCATATTTTCTCCTACATTTTAACCTTTTTATATGCGTATATGTGAGATCATTTTCATTTTTCACATTTTGTATTTTATTATCTGCTTGTTGGTCAGCTGTATAGTTTTTAAGATGGCATGAACCATTAGTTACTGAGCTCTAGTACTGCAGCGCTTGCAAGGGAATTGATCTCTGATTACTATCTCCGACTTTGAGCTCAGGTTTAGGTTGGAAAGTGCTGCAAAACCAAGTAGTGTTTTACCATTACACACACACACACACAAACACACACGCACACGCACACACACACGCACACGCACGCACGCACGCACGCACGCACGCACGCACGCACACACGCACACACAGGAGGTAAGCACTAGCACACATCTTTACTGAAAATAAATACATCTTTATTATTCTTATCTCTACAGAGTGATCCCTCCCTGCATCCCACAGACAATACATCAGTACAAAATACACATTATTATTAATAGACATCAATAGAAAGAGGCATCAATGGAAAGTAATCAACACCAACAGTGAGATAGTAAAGTGTAATTAGACGTGTGTGATGATTGATCAGTGGAAAAAAAGACAGAAGTAAAAAGCATGAAGAGCTCACAGTGAGTGTTTGTCCAGCAGAGCAGTTTGTGATCAGAGAAATAAAAGTTTTTTTTACAAACACAAAGTCAATCAACGATGAAGAGAATCGATGATCAAAGGTCCAGTAAATAACGATCTGGAGAGTTCACATGATTGAAAGTTCACAATAAGGTGGTGACACCTACAACACCTGCTAAATAAGGACTCCATTTTGTTGGTAAGTCGAACTTTGAGTCTGATTCTCTTTCTATTGCTCCCAAAGATCAAGAACGAATGTCAAAGTACACAAAGTTCAGCTATCAGTAGATCATATCAAAACATCTAATGTGAGTCTTGGTGGAATTTTTCGCAACTATTACAAAGATTTAAAAAAAGGCACATGGGGTGTGTTTGCCCTGATTGACTAGTCTTACAGCAAATCCCGCTCAGCCATGGAGGTTGCTGAGAGCTTGTTTCACCTCAGCTAGGAAGATTTTTTTGACCTTCGGTAACTGATAATAATAAACTTTGAGTAAACACGAAGACAATACACAGAAAACAGATGTTCATGAGTGGTTATCAATTAATCAGCGATCAATCAATTCTGTGGATTCTGTGTGAAGAGACAGAAAATCAGTTTCTCCTGATAAAAAACGTCAAGTTTAAGATTAACTTGTGTTAAAGGTGCAGGTAGACAGTTTGTGCTGCGGGATGTCTGATCACATCTGAAATGTTCGCAGTGAATTCTTGGTCATTTATTCACAATATCTGAGGAATCAGATTATAGTGTATGTTCATATTATTGCACAGATTTGTCATCAGAAGCCTGAAGCTAAAATGCTAGCACCGCTAAAGTTTGGGCTATACTTGCCGGCTCACTAAGCCCCTCCCCCAACCTGTCAGTACATCATCATCACCACTGTTACCATGACAACTTACCAAAACCTGCTGCAACCAAAGAGCAACCTTTGACCTCTGAGCCTGACCTCTACAGGACCTCACACACTAACCTCATAACTTGCTCATCAACAGCCAATGAGAGTTAACGGAACAGCCAGAAATATCCTCAAAGACTGGAAATGGGGGTAAATTCCTAGCCTAGGTCCATCAAGACAGAATAACCCAAGCTCCAATCAAAAACAGTATGCATCAGGACTTTTAGTTTCAAAAACCTAAACTCCATTTAAAATGTTGAAAAAGTTACCATGACAAAGATATGTGGGATTCTATGATCTAATCTGCCAGGGACACCATGGAAATGAACAGAATCAGCTGTGAAGGAGGCCAGAGGAAGATAAGCACTGATGACTTTGACGACAATGATGATGATGAGGATGGGGATGATGAGAAAATGTTGACAGCTGCAGCATCATAATCTTTGAGTGATATACCTTAAATCCCTTTTAAACCCTTGATAAGCTGAAATGTGCATGGAATGAGTAACTTTAGGGTATAAAAGAGTTTGAACCTCAGCAGACTCTTTAAAAAAAAAATTCTCTCTTACTTGAAGACAGATTTAGAGACGATTCTTGCATTTAAAGTATTTCTCAGGGAGGGTGATTTCCTGTGTGCAACATATTTACATACTTACTACTAGCTTCTTGCTATATTTAGTAGGAAAACAGAAATATCAGAACATAAATTCTGTTAATATCCTGATCCAATCTCCGACTGTGATGATGAACTCAATCAGGACGCAGGTTAGTGGTGGTGGAGATGGTTGCAGTACTGTCAGCAGTACTCGCAGTTGTAGTTATACTATTAGTGGTTGTAGTTCTAAACCTGGCATTTGATCATATCAGGATAGAGAAAGTAAACAGGGTGGTGGGCAAAATAAAAAAACAAATGAATGATGGCTCACAGGGAAATGTATGCTGGAGGACGCTGTGTGAACAGGCTGGTCCAGATTGGCGTTCCCAGAATGCATCAGACCACTTTCGTCAAACCAACTGAGGCACTGGAAGCCGGGGCGGGTCACGAGTGAGGTGGGTTCATCATCAGTGTTACAGACATACAGTGTTAGAGACACATAGTGTTCCACACAGACAGTGTTACTCAGCTATACAGTGATACAGACAGACAGTGGTGCTGCTCAGACTGTGGCTACTAAGGCTGAAGGTCAACGTGGCGGTGCTCTCCTGTCGCCATGGCTACAGGTGGTGTTGTCTGGACGGCAGGGGCGATTGCCGTGGCGACACGGCAGACAGCAACTCGCTGTAGATCTCCCGTCGGACCTCCTGCGCCACACTCTCTCGAATCTGGAAAAAGCATTATGTTAAATTGTGTTTGAAAATAAAAATAAAATTGATACATGTAAGTGTCTCTGGAAATGTCACCAAACATGTATCAGTAAATCAGACAGTTACCTCTCTGATGAGCTGCTGCAGGTTCTCCACTCTGACTGCTCCTGCTGAGCCATCCTCTGGTGCTTCTCCAACTCCCTCTCCTCCTCCTGCAATCTTTCCCTCCTCTTCCTCCGCTTCTCGTGTGTTGGGTCGAGGAGGAAGGACAGGGGTTATGTTGATGGATGCCCGGTAAACACCTTGGCTCTGTTCCTGGTCTCTTCCTCCTCGGCCTGGACTGGACGATCGGGAGGAGGGATTGGTGGTAGGGGTGTGGCCGTCATAGCTGAGCTCTGATTGGAGGTAAAGCTGCTCTCTGAGGAGATCTGACACCTGGGGGGGATAGTAAAGGTTGTACATTAAGGGTGAAAAAAACTTTATCTGAAAAATATTATTAGCTTTATATTACTAATGTGAAAGTGTGTGTGCGGATTGTACACTGACCGGATCCATGGCTCTAAGCACGGAGGCGGTGGACAGACTGTCAAAGCTGTTGTCTCTATGGAGACCCTGAGGGGAAGAGATTTTGCAGTTGAAAAAATCCACAGTGTAATTTTGTTATCATGACAACAAGTTTTAAACCTCACAATTTTCACTGGGTAGTATTAAAAACGAGTTGGAGTCCGATTTGGTGATGATGCAGAGTTGGATATATCACAGTATCATCTGCGTCAAAGTGGAGTTTGCATTGGAAACCATTGGATGGAGAAAGTTGTATATATAGCTGTATGTTGTGCGTATATACTCTTTAATGAAGTTTGTATTGTATTCACTATGCGTTGTGTATTTTGTATATATAAATATATACTGTACCCTTTGTTGTGTCAGTCTGTCTTCCAGCTGTTGTTCCAACTCCTGCAGTTCCTCTCTGACTGCTGATCTTAGAGACTGAAGCTGCTCTACCTCCAACCTACACACACGCACACACAAACACACACACAAAGTTTGCTCTGTACCATATTCTCACATATACATTACACAGTTAAAGTTCAGTTAACTGTGAAACAACTAGTTAGTTGTTGTGAGTCACCTGTCAGAAGGGCTCAGGTGTTTGAAGACCGGAGCTTGCTGTCGCATGATTGACTGCTCCAGATCCATCATCTGACTGCGGAACAAGTTCAGACTCCGCCTCTTCTGCTGAAACTCTGTCAAAGACTGAAAAAAAAAGAGAAGGCGGGGATAAAGTGAAACTGAGTTTATTGATAACGACGACAGCAACGGCCTGTTGCCTACAGGATGGAAACAGTCTAACATTGTGTAAATGTTATGCAAAGCAACACTGTCTATTTATTATATAACTATGAAAACAGAATGGTGGCATGTATGTTAATATGGAGCCCATGGTCCTGACATTTGATTCAGTTTCGTCAGTCCAAATTTAACTAATGCATTAACAGCATACATGAAAACCAGAGGAGTGCAACTGATGTAGATTACTGGGGTGTTGACAGTACCTGCTGGCTGCGTAGAGATGTTGTGTGATCACTGAAAGCGTCTGGAGTGTGGGCTCGGTTCTACATGAAGAGGACAGTGATGTCACAGAAGGAAGTTGAACACAACAAGATGACAAATGAACAAGCAGGAGTACTCAGCTCAGACCATAATTAAAAGTAAATGCCAACGTTAAATAGGTTTTTCTCAAAGATAGTTTCTTTCATTTTACGTAGTCCTTTTCTGTTTAGTTTTAATTAGTTATTCAATGCGATAAGAACAGGGTGAAACGGCATGATTGACAGCTGACACTGACTGGTGTCAGCCATGTATGTTAGCAACATTACAGGTATGTTCACCCTCATTTTTACCAGCATATACAGTGGTGCCTAATCTGGCAAAACTATCCACTTTGTTTTAAACCTGAATCAATTGTAACCGCTGGTGTTTGGATTTATTATTGTAGCAAGATAGCAAGAACAATCAAATAAGATGAAATCACCCAGGTGGATTACAACCACAGACAGATTAAAAAGCTACAGTGACCTAAGTAACGAGAGCTTGAAGGACAGGGGCTGAGAAGGACTAACCTGGGTCAGACTCTGAACTGTCCCTCTGATATCATGCAGAACTCTCCTCAGCTGCATCTCGGTGCTGGATGGACCCTGGCTGTATCCAGAACCGGGCTGATGGAGCCCTGTGTAGAGGCTGTGACCCTGGTTGAAGGTAGAGGCCATGCCGGGGAGGAAGCCTGGAACAGTAGGAGCAAAACCCAGATTGAGGCTGTGCTCTGGAGGACACCGAGGGACCTGATGAGAGAATTCCATATGCGGGTTTGTGCTGTAGCCATGGTAACCTGGGTAAGTTGAGGAAAACGGTGAGCCGTGAGGAGCAGCATGATAAGGGGACTGATGGCCGTATGGATGGTTGCAGCCCTGGTGGTGCATAAAGGGAGTTCCGGGATACAGGTTACCCAGACTGGCGTAATGAGGATCTATCGAAGTAGAAGGCTGATGCAAATTGGAGATGCTGCCAAAAGGGGGGACTGTGGGAGTTGCAGGCTGATGGAGACTGGTCATACTAGAATGGGGGTTCAAGGATTGATTGTTGTGGTAGAGGAGGTTGGGAAGACTGGCATATGGATGGAGAGGAGCGGGGTACTGTGGAGGAGGGTTCATAGTGAAGGGGACTTGGCTATGAATGAGACTTGGACTAGGATTTGGACAAGGGTTTATGTATTGAGATGTGGGATTAGGATAATTGGACATCATCTGCCCTGGATTCCAACTTTGCTGGTTTTGATGGAAGTGACCTGAAAGGTGCTGGTTAGAGGAGAGGTCAGGGATGCTCTGGGAGCTCCAAGAGTGGGTTTGGCCTCCTGGTGACCAATCAGGAGGAGGGCTGGAGCTTTTCAGCGAGCAGGACGACTTCATCATGTAGCGTGGGATGGGTTTCGGTGGGATGGAAGCATCTGTGGGAAGCCTTGGTGGCTGGTTCGAAGCAGGGTTTATTATCAGAGTAGATAAACAGTTAGTTTGTCCTTCCACCTCATCCTCATCCCATTCTTTGTCCTCTCCCTCCTCTGGGGTGTATTTGAAGGAGTACCTGGGTTGGGTGCAGGACGACTGTCCTCGCCCAAACTGGATCCTGACAGAGGACACGACCCTGGAGGGGGAGAGGAGCGAGGAGGGCAGAGAGGAGGACCTCTGCATGGGGAAGCCACGCCTTGCTCGTCCTCTCGGTGGAGTTAGCGGCGGCTCACCGGGCATGAGTTCGACGTGTGGCCCAGCTCCTCTCAGGTGGTTGTGTTTGGCTCGGAGTAGAGCATTGACAACCGCAGAGGATGGAGCAGGAGGAAAATATACATCAGAAAGGTCCAAGGAAGAGTTCTCTTCCTGGGCTTCGTTTTCAGCTTCTACCCTCTCTGTGGGTGGCTCTGTGGCTGTCTCAGGCTGATTCTGCACGAGTTGTGGCTCTTCTGCAGCAGACAAGCTATGAGGAAGCTCTGGTTCCAGTTCTGGTTCAGACTCCAGATCAGTTCTGTGCCCTCTCTCTGCTGAGGCTACCTCCTTCTCCTTCTCCTTCTCCTTCTCCTTCTCCTCCTCCTCCTCCTCCTCTTCCTCTTCCTCTTCCTCTTCCTCTTCCTCCTCCTCCCCTTGGGTCTCAACCGGCTGCGTTCCCACTGTGTTCCTAGGGAAATAGTGAGCTGTATACTGAGGAACCTCCTCTTGAATCCCATCATTCTCATCTTCTTCCCTGGAGCTATTCCGCCCATCAGCCTCCCCAGAACCACCAGGAGTAGACTCCTCCTCTCTGGCATCTGGCAAATCGAACGCAGGTTGGTCCAGTGCGAGGGGCGTCGCCACATCTTGGGACGGGTGCGATGTCACCGTCATCTCGCTGTCACAGCTGTCACTACTTTCCTGCACCTAATTAAAATGAATTAAACATTAATCACTCAACGTAGATGGGGTGAAAGCTTAAATTGTACATCATTGAAGTGTAAAATACAACACTCCAACATACCTTGAGGTAGCTGTTGGACTCGGCTGAGGGCTCCTCAGCAAAACCGCTGCTGTCCGACTGCTGACTGACTGTCCTCAACAGATCTAAGAGAAACATTCAAAAACATAATGATCAGTCTGGCAGTATCTCATCTGTCCAGCAGATGGCTGCGTAGACTCATGCATACTGATCATAAAGAGACAGGACATGCACAAACACATTCAGATCCTATAGATAAATTCAAAAGAAGGAAGTTACGGCATTTAATTCTGGTTAAAAATATCTGAATGATTTAAGATTTAGGCCAGAGTTTGAGTTGCCAAATCAACAAAGTAATTTAATTAGGTACTTTAGCTCTTAAAATATTAAAGAGCTAAAGAATATTTTCTTTTCACAAAGCTAAAAAAAAATCTGTAAGACATTTACAGTTGATTTAAAAATGTTGAAGCCACGACAGAAAGGATATGACAGGAGCCAAGTAAAATGGATTAAATCTGGGGAACTTGGGGAGCTCTAGGAGTCTGTGGTCTTTGGGCTGTCTCTACTTATTCCAAAATTGGGCCCCTTCTCTAAAATGCACATATTTCTCTCTGTGGTTTGACGCTATCACTATGATTTACAGGTGGTGCAGATGCAACAATACACACAGCATTTCCCCAACAAAGGTAAGGAAAAAGACGACTACAAGTAAAGATGTAAAAAATGCTGGATTAAAAACTTTGAGGTTGAAATCAGAGGTTACTGTAAACTCACCCCTGGCTCTGGAGGTTCTGAATGGAAGACCCTCATCTTCGTTACTCTGGATCTGAACACACGAACAACAGACAGAATCTTTAAAATAGAGAAACAAAGTGATGCTGAGAGTCAGCACCTTCACTAACAGAAGAATCTGACACCCTTCACTAACTGGTCAGCCTGTTACCAGCATGAGGGCTTACTGCAGATAAACTGGCTGGTTTCATTTATCTAATAATTAAAGTTAAAACAAAATCAACTAAACTGGTCTCAGTTCAGCTCAAACCAGTTTCTTCTATTTATCTAAATGGTTTATAATATCATTGAGTCGTGCCCAGTCTACATCCAGGACACGTTTAATCCTTAGACCCCAGCCTGTCCACCCCGCTCTGCATCGGCCAATCAACTTGCTGCTCCCTCGCTGCGAGGGACCACTAGCTACTCAACTAAATCATGACTGCTTGCTGTCCTGGCTTTGACACCCGAGGTTAAACGCCACTTGTTACTGTAGGACTGTGAGAATGTCACAAGTCCTTGCATAGAAGCAGATTTACACAATTGGATCAGATCACATCAGAATCCTTGAGATGACTACATCTCTGCGTTGGAGGAGGATGGAGAACCCAAAGATTACCAAATCACAGTACAATGAACACAAAAGAACCACCACTTAAAACTCTGTACCTCCTCCATATCGAAGGAGTCTGCGTTTTCAGTGCGAAGCAGCACCAGGTGAGGGGGGACCAGGCTGTGAGGAGTTTTCACCGGGGTGGAGGTCAGGCTTTTCTCCTCTTTGACCTCCTGAGGGCCCTCCCCTGTTCCTTGATTGGCTGACTGAACAACAGCCGGCTCTAGTTGATGGTCTCCATTGGCTGGTGATCCACTGCCGCTCTCTTCAGATCTGATGGTTAGTCAAATGTTAGTCAGCAAAAATGGTTTAAATATTAGCTACTTAACATTAGCAGCCATTACCAGTGAGTGCAGCAGTACCTGTTGTCCGTGAACGAATCTGTCTCGGCATCCCCGTTAGTTTCCTCGGTAACCGTAGCCAGGGGACAGCTGTCTTTCTTGCGGGAAGACGGCTGTTTCTGTGGACTTTCTTGTTGTTTCTGACTGACTGTCTCCACCTGCTGGTCAGGACTGGTCCTGATAAAGTCCTGCTCTGGAGCAGCGGCTCCGTGACCGTTGGTGTGCGTGTTATCGGAGGGGGCGTGTCCGTTCAGCCGTGTGTGTTGGTTAGGTGTTTGTGCTTCAGGCGACTCTGAGGCGGCCGCGAGCAGGTTGTGTTTGCTGATGGTCTTCTTGAGGAGTTTGGCGACATTCAGGGCCGAGTTGCTCCTCTTCAGAGGAGGAGGCACCTTATCAATTCTTCCTCCTGCTCCTCCTCCTCCTTCTCCTTCTACTCCTGCTCCTGCTGCGCCTGCTGCTGCTCCTCCTCCTGAGAGTGATACAGGAAGAACAGATCAGAAAAATAACACTCACATTAACTGGAAAATAGGACAAAGTTGGATTATGAGCCTTTTCCAAATAATATTGTCTCTGCAATTAAGGTTAACATATAATAAATTCCCAGTTTGAGAATTTGCAGTAGCAGCCGTTTTTACCTTGGTCCCTGGAGTTGATGCGTTGGACAGGTTGACCAGAGACCTGACTGTAGAGCTGGAAGAACTCGTTAGCTACTGTGGTTAAGACCTCGATCTGACGGAATCGACCTGAGCGTGACAAAACGTTAAATAAAATGAACATGGAAGCAAATGATACTCACTGCGTTATGGTTGCTTACAGTTGGGGGACTTGAAACGGAGCTCACAGGATTTCACACAATTTTAAGAAGACTGTTCCTTTAAGTATAAGAAGTGGGTTCAGAGAGGCTAAACATGTCAACTGCCAGGAAGACACTGGATGTTTCCTGGTGTCGCTCAAACTCCCCCAAAAAACATCCACTTTACACACTTTACGTCACTCTCATCCTCAACTAATTAATGTGCATTTAAATCCACAACTGCTTTTAGTGCCAACCACTGCTTAAGAAAAGGGCAACATTTTAATGGAATCAGAATCAAGAGTCTTTGAGTCTCGCATGGGGGTTAATGAACGAGGGAGCGATTTCAGATACAACATAAGGTACGTAACTGCACCATAGTGAAGAAGTGTATTCTGTACAGATGAAATACCTGCCATCCTACCGACCAACTTTTATTCTTGTTTTAAATTAAGAGTTGGTGGAAGTTTCTGCATTAAAAGACTGAAAAACAAAAAGTTCCATGTTGGGACTGAATGCAGCCATTAGAGTCACTCCACCCTGCTCCCTTCTTCTTCTTCTATGGTTATGAAAGTCAAGCTGTCACTCTCATCTTTAACAGGATGATGACTTGCATACTTTCCTTCCTTCCTCCCCTCCTCCCCCCAATCGCTCGCTGTCTAAATACTTGTCAGTCTGTTATGAAACACAGAGTTCTGTCTTCTGTCTGTCGCTCTGTAAACGCCTCATAACTCACTCTGATGTTATACAGCAACCCACAGGCCTGCTATCGCTTACGGACTGACCTCTGACCCCATCCCTACCTCGAGCTGTAGATCTTTTGGTTGATAAATGTCCTGGGTGGCATTCGGTTACATCACTGTTGTCATGTGAAAATATTAACCAAAATGGAAGAAAACGGCTCTAACTGATTTTACAGGGATTTTAAACTTACATATATTTGTAAGTGTATATACACAAAAAAACAGGGGGAATGAGTGTTACACACAACATAGACCCTCAGGTA
Source organism: Platichthys flesus (assembly GCF_949316205.1). Lineage (NCBI taxonomy): Eukaryota > Metazoa > Chordata > Actinopteri > Pleuronectiformes > Pleuronectidae > Platichthys > Platichthys flesus. Next base: position 18,789,050 of record NC_084957.1, on the reverse strand, counting down.
GAAATACAACGCAGATATTGCACTTGGAAACTTCACAATTTAACCACCTAATAAAAACCTGATCTGAAAGATATTTAAAAATATCTTATCCTTAAATATCCAGCTGCCACAAAAACACACTCCTTGAAATCATAACTCAGTCAAATCAGTCTGTACAGTTTTTTCTGCTCCCCAAAAAACGACTGCACCTTTAAAGAAGCTTAAACAAGCAACAAAAACTTTAGTATAGAAAACCCTTAAGTTAACAAACTACATATCAGTCAGTCAAACAGTCGCACCATTATTTCAGGCACATCTGCAGACGACTTCAGAACATGAACCTCTTATTACAGCAGCCATGTGCGACAATATTAATACTGTGTGTGTGTGTTTCCTGCCGACTGCTGACTCTGCACTAACACTCATTCTTAGGATCCTCAAACAGGAAGTGAGGAATAAGAGAGAACGACACGTACGCTCTCTTTTTACTACTCATCATCCCAAGAGATTCTTTCTCATGGTGAGAACAGAGCTTACATAACAAACAACAACACACAAACACACACACAGACACACGTGCCTGGGATCCAGGGAAACGATGGGACAATATGAGAATGTTCTGGAAAAGCAGAAAGCTTCCAGGAACCACAGACAGAACAGAGACCGTTAAAGAAGCAGTTCACTTAAAAAAAAGCAGATCCGGTACTAATCTGAGTCAACACCGTTTTTCATATCCTTAGTTTTAACCAAGCAACTAACAACACTGCTCAAGTCTTCGGTAATAAACTGTACAGAATTCCTCTTGCTTCAAAAAAAATCACCTGACCAATCATCCAAAAACACACTCAAACAGAGACGCTATTGGTATATGTACTGGAGTTTTAAGCCTCGAGTTTCATATTTTGTCTAGGCCATCTTGGTCTTTTTAAACCACAAGCAAACATATTTGGAGAAGTGAGTGGTGGAGCCTGACTGAAAGCTTGAGGATACTGCACGCCCACCTACACCTGGACCTATTGGACAGTGCTAGCTGTATATTACACGGTATCCACGCCCCTATACAGTGCTTTATTGTCTATTTAACCCTAAATGTGACCATAATTTACAAAAGAACATTATGCTGTATTGAAGATGTAAAACTAACAATTAAGATGATAAAGTCTGTATGAAAATGTTCACCGACATCAAGTGAGAAGTAGGGTCAATTTCTTATTTTATAGAAACAGATTTCTTTTTTGCAACTAGTGGCATCGCTGTCTGTAGGTCATTCGAGAGAAAACCGGTTTCAGGCACTTCAGCATTGTCTTCACTTTCAGGACCGTTTATGTTCTGTAAGAAAATATTACATTATTACTGACAATAATCCATCAATTCATCTTACTGATGTTCTCCTTTACACTTGACATCTATTGCACTTTCATCCTGTTAAAGGGATCCCTCACATGTGGCTCCCTCTGAGGTTTCTACATCTGAGGTTTTTAGTAGTTTTTTCTTACTCTTGTTGAGGGTTAAGGACAGAGGATGTCACACCATGTTAAAGCCCTATGAGACAAATTGTGATTTGTGAATATGGGCTATAAAAATAAAATTTGATTGATGATTGATTTGTCCAGAAGTGAGAAAGTTAGAGGATTTGAACTTCCTTCACAAAGTTTCATCACTCTCCAAAATTATGCACCATTATCCTCATCATGTTTCGCTCTTGTCTATGAAAAGTGAGGTCATTCAGATGAGCTATAAACCCTTTTGCCATGTAGAGATGGTTTGATTCTATACTGGTATCTTTATTAATATATTAAGTAAAGAAACAAACTTTTCAGTAGCTAGATGTTTAAATTCTTATTCATCACACAGTCTCACCAAGGAGGAATCTGAATCAGTCCCAAAATATTCTAGCAGCATGACAATGACCTTTAACCTGCAGCCAGACTCATAAAGATCTGCAGAGACATGGGGAACAATGAGTCCTGGAACATCGTCTGACCCCACAGAGCCCTGATCTCAACATCGTAGAGTCGGCCTGGGATCACACAGAGACATAAAACACTGACACTAAATCCACAAAAGTCTGCAAGTTCTTTAAGATGTTTGTAATAACCTGAGCCAACTGACTGCAAGTGTACAGAGGAAAAATGCAGAGGAGAATTTTCATTTTGCCTCTGGCACCAAATCTTTTCCACACATGTGCAGAGGGGTAGGATCGAACCAGAAATCAGTCTATGATAAATCCTATCATTCCTCTGGCAGATCTTTAATTGTAAGAAAGAGGAAACAATGCAATTGAAAACTGGGTGAGTCTGAGGATGTGTTTACACCTGAACTCAGCGGATGTTTTCAAACAAACTCTGGAGCATTTTTTATGTTTACTACTGTTTGTTTTGGTTCTTGTGGAAACTGTAAAACCACTGGACAAGAGCTAATTAGCACAATATCAAACATATTAATTAATACTTCTTAGAAAGTATTCCCAAAATAAGAAAGCTGCAACAATGATCTATAAGCTTATACAAATAGTTTTCTAACCGCAATAGAATGAAACCCCATCAGATCAAAGATCAAATGCTGGGACCTTGACACAGCGGTTCCATCCTCTGATCACTATCACACGGACTCTGGCTACAAATGTGCACTGCTCATATCTAGAATATTTTGGCTTGATTTTTGGATACGAGGAAGTAGAGTTATTTGAAAACTGTAATTATTCAGTTACACGTCAGTAAATGAAAGAGTTATGGTTTATATTACTCCTTCCTTTCATGACTCTGCTGCCAGCTCCGTCAAAGGTGCTTTTAAACAGCTCTAGATTCAACCACAGTGGAGTCCACGTTAAATCAGACCAACGCTTTTCTTTCTAGACATTCTTCCCTGGTTTTGCTTCATCACCCTTCAAAGCCGACAACAAATAAACAAACAACTGACTCAGCTGCATGTGCTGCTACACAGTTCCCTCCCTGACCTTGCTCCTCTTCAGCTTGTTCCTTTTCTCTAAGCAGGTCTTTTGATGTGAACTTACTCACTTGTTTTTCTACCTATCAGACAGAGCAGTCCTCTCCTCTCCTGTCCTGACTCAGACAGGAACCTCTTGTGGCTCATTTAGTTGTTATCTCAAGATAACAAAGAAATTAGGTTATGATCTTGAGATAAGCAGCTGGAAACAATATGCCACTTTCAGTGGCCGTGACGCATTCCATCAGACCAAATCTTATTCAGAGAATAAAATCTGCAGCCAGGCTACCAGCAGCATGTTTCAGTCACGAGGAAGTTCAATGGCTCCGATGCTTTGTATATGATCTTCCTGTCTACACTAGAGGTGGGATTGTATTGCTTTGTGTAGCTGAACATCTGCTGCTTGTGATAACAATCCAGTGTAGGAATAGTTTCACAATGAAACATATAGAGTGAGGGCAAGCTAGAGCTGGAAGTTCATTCCCAGTCTGACAAACAATGACCACATTAGGGCTTTCATCTTCCTCTTTAATCCCATAATAATTTCATTCTAAATGAATTATAAGGTTCAAACTCTTAATGAAGTGTGTATATAACTTGTTGCCTATCAAACTTTGTATCATGTTTCCAGCTGCAGGTTGTATGCGCTGCTTGTAGTTTAAGATTAGGTGTCTTGTCTATTTTCTCTGCAAGCGGTTCACAACTGGATAGAGAGTAGAATAGAATATATATTACAGTTTTCTAATCTTAACTACTTCTGAAAGAGTATTTTTAAGGTCCTTTTTGCCACATGTGGAGGAGGAGCCAGGGATCAAATCACTGACCTTTCGATTAATGAATCACACGGTGAGTCACAGCGGCCTACAACTTCCAAAAAAAGTGGATTCGTGAAAAAAGTTTAGGAGTCTTTGTGAAACCATCTGATCTTTCACATGTGTTTACTTAAGACAGCAATAGTGACCACAAGTTGAAATACAAAAACAGAAATGGAACAAACTGCAAAAGGGATGGGTCACGTAAGGTTATCTAGGCTCAACAGTCCCAAATTCAAATCAAGCTGCACCAAATTGCACAAACTAATAGATATCAGTGTCCTGAATATGTCCACCAAGTTTCAGGAAAATTTGTGGCTATACTTTTTGTGTAAACCTGCAAACTACCAAACAACAACTGCTGACCTGCATAACCTCCTTGGCAGCAGTAATACAAAAAAAGGAAACTTATCAACCAGAACAGCAGTGATACCACTTTTAGTTAAAACAAATAACTTCCAGGAGGAAGTTAAAGTGTTCAAACTGTTCAAACATTCAAAGCGACAAATCGATCTTTTGAAGAACCTAGGTACTTTCAACTATGGAGTGATTCATCTTCTCACACACAGAGGATCTTTGGTTGAACCTTCTTTTTTACAGAACCAAGGCAATTAAACTGCCATGAGGAAGAAAATCTGCTTTGTGTGTGTGTGTTTGTGTGTGTGTGTGTGTGTTTGTGTTTAATTAGCAAGCCATTACATTCATGCAAACACAAGTTTGAAAACAAAAAGAGGCCAGGATGTTAGCAAAGCAGGTCTGTGTGTGTGTATGTATGTATGTATGCATGTATGCATGTGTGTGTGTGTGAGTGTCCGGGACAAACAGATCTTTGTCCTTTCTGCCGGTGTTGTCCAGGCAATTGGCAGAACAGCTAAAAGGGCTGAAAGACCCCACAAAACAGCACAATAATTCTGGGAACAGGACACACACACACACACACGCACGCACGCACACGCACACGCACATGCACACTCACACACGCACACTTCTAACTTCACTTCCTCTGTCTACAGTCTCAGGATGTGAACCTCTGAGCCTCATCAATAGCACTGTGAACCCTTCACTGCAGTAACTATGTTTTGGTTGTATCAGACAACAGAAAAAAAGAGTAGGACACACAGTAGAAAACAGTAGAGGCTGTGGACAGTAGACTCATTAACAAAAGAACCCCTGCAGCAGACATTATAAATGTACATACTAGTCAAAGCGTAGTTGGGGTTCTCCAGCTCCATGCGCTGCATCTGGGCTCCCAAGTAGACCTGTAAGTGAGCCACAGAAAGTGATGTAATTGTAGAACAGCATCGAAAGGTACCTCCGACCTAATGCAGCGAGCCTAGCACTGACTTATAATGTATCATGTAGTGCAACCTGTAGGTCTACAAACGTTTAAACAGACTTTCATGGCTCCCAGAGGATAAATAATAATGTCATTGGTTCAGGTTGCTGTCATTAGTACCTTGATGTCAATGCCTCGTGCTGACGAGGAGCTGTTGAAAAACCTGGAGGGAACCTTCGAGGAAAGGTCGGGTTCTTCACGACCAAAACCAAGATTCAACAAGACTTCTTCAGGATCCTCCTCGTACAGGTCTAAAAGCTCTGACACACTATGGGGACACACACAAACACATAAAGTTAGTCAGTCTCTCGGCCAATGAGTCAGTTAACCGCTCAGTCATTTGGCTGGTGAGTTAGTCTGCTGGTTAGTTTAGTCAGTCTAACCGCAGGTTAAGTAGGACCTCCTCTGGGTGCTCGTCTGTTTGCTCCAACACCTCTGAAACTCTATGAAAACACAGACAGTTAGTAATTCTCACACAGAGACTGCTGTTAATGGGTTATTAGGTTAGTGAGAAAGTTAGAGTATTGTTTATAGTTATTTAAGAAGTTAGTAAGTGTGATGGCTCAGCTTCCCCTCCTCAGCTCCTCAAGAGACCCACCCAGCAGCAGAGGATCAGTCCCTCCAGGAACTCACTTTGCTTTTACATAGTTGTCAAATGTAAACATAGATAGACATGTTTTCTGTATTGCTTAATCTTCAGAATACAAAAATGTCATATCAGTCCACATATGCACATATAAATGCCTATAACATAATCAATATGTCTTTGAAAGGCTGATATCGGCTTACTTTTAAATGGTTAACCAATGAATGGTCAGAATCCAATAAAATGTTATGCAATTGATCATTAATTGCATTTGAATGTGCAAAGGTAAAGTGTTTGTGGTATAATTGGTGAGCAATTTTGAGTTTGGCCACTTTTCTGCATACATTTTTGCAGATTTACAAACAGTGAAAATTGTTGAACAAATTACAAGGACTGATTAATACATTTTTGTGACTAGGGGATCATAGATTCCTGGAGAGACTGTACGATGAAGTGAACCTGGGTTCGCATTCAGCGTTGCCACAATAACGGATGCCACAAATGATGAGCTGCTGCTACTCATATTTAATGGGCAGTTTGAACAGGAGGAACAATTACAGCAAGCAAGAACTATTTCCATGTTGATACGGGCACCGGAATATATGTTCTTAAGACTTGATAAGTTGTGAACAAATCCTTCAGTGCAAGTGGCGCCCTTAAGTTTGTAACTTGTGGGGTTTCTCTACGTCAGCACTGTTGTCTGAATGTTTTTCATTCTTTAGCGCCCAGAAAGCAAAAAATGCCCTTAAAGGTTCAGTGTGTAAAATTTTGTGAAATCTAGTCGGGAAATTGCTTTTTTGCAGCTAAACACCCCTCACCCTCCCTTTCAAAAAATGAAAGAGAACCTTGAGTAGCCTTCAGTTGTCATAAACACTGTCAATAAAAAATGTTTAATATAAAAAGACTTATTCTAGGGTAAAGAAAAGATTTGTACGATTTAGATGGAACACAATAGTAAAACATCACCAGGATTATTTCATATTCTGTTTCTGCCAATAGATCCATTTAACCTAAATCTTACATACTAAACCTTTGATCTGCTGCTAATGTTGTCACACTGAACGCAGCCCAGGAGTATCTCAAACCTTGTTACCAATGATACAGCATCCACATCCCCTTACACAAAATAGAGCACTGCACAAACCTCAGCACCATCACCCACACTCCCCGCCCACGAATAATACACCTCCTGAAACACTGTTATCTGCCACAGAATGTTAGCTGAACCAAAACTTCTTCTGAGGCTCCAATTTTTAAGATGTTAGCTTATTGTCAAAACCTGCTTCAAATGAGAATAACTGCAAAAAATTATACACATTTCTGATAGAGCAGTGACAATGTGAGCTGTTCAAACCAGTCAAATGAGATCTGAGGAACATCTGCTGTTGTATGAAGTACCCAATAATGAAGTAGCTCTTCATCTAACGTATTAGTTTGGCTTCTTGGTCCAATATTTCCTGGAACATTTTAAACTATTCCAATGACAAAACAGTGTTACTAAAATCAACACGGTATTTCGCACCTTTTTTACAAATGATTACAGTAGAGACGACCCTTCATGACAATCTGCATTTCCTGTGGCTCCTTCACAATAAGAACCATGACATATATTACCAATTAATGTGGAAAAAGTACCAGTAGGAAATATAAGGTTAGCATTAGCAGTTGAATTAGCTACAGCCAAACATGATTCGGCTGTTGAGAGTATTTTGATTTAATGACAAACCATAAAAATAGCAGAGTTCCGGTTGGTTGCAGTGTTCACCAAATAGTTATATTAATAAATATATATTTTTTTTTTCAATACAATTCACGGTCACATCATTTGGCTTTTATTCAGTACTTTTGAAGACTTTCTAAGACCTGCAGAAACCCTGTGGATTACAAGCTGTATATTTCAACTTCTGTACAAATTAAACCATTCAATTACAATTAAACAGAATATTGAGTCTTATTTAATGTAAATCCTACAGATTTGGAAAGAGCATGTTTCTTATTTAAGGTTGTTTAATTTGAAGGATTTTGATGGACCCGAAGAGGGGTAAATCTGTTAAATTACAGGACAATATTAATTTGTAGATAATCTGAAATAAAAGACTTTTAATCATGCTTAAATAAAAAAAAATTATAATCTTAAATTAGAACCACTGCTTTACATCCCTGAGCATCAATAACAACACATGTGGTTGCGTTTGTTGTGTATCTCTCATATTACCATTTAATTGGTTTGAAGCTTAAGAACAGCCCGTGTCTCCGCCCCTCTCCACCTTAGATTACTGCATTACTTTCTGTACTGGGTGAGACTGAAGCCCGGCGAGGTGGACTGACCTGGACACGGTGCTGCTCTTCCCAGATCCTGTAGAGTTCATACTTCTTCCCTTCTCTTTATACTGACTCCTCTTCTGTTCAGCAGCAAGACCAAAACTGCACACAACACATTACAATACACAACCACAGAAACAGAAACACAGACACAGACGCAAACACAAACACAATCACACACACACACACAGGGTAGACAGGGGAGATTCTATGTTAGCAAAACCAGCTGATTTACGTAATAAATATAAGTCCCAAGTTCAATCAATACCATTTGGGTCTTTTTTATTTGTTTAATCACAAATTTGTCAGAAATGCAAAACTATGATGTCTCCTCCATCCCACATTTTATTGCCCAGTGCCCAGACCATACATTTTTCATCAATAACTGTGTAAAATGTCATTATTTCCTAAAGCCCAAGTTTAACATATTCAAATAACTGCTGTTTCGTATGTGTGTCAATGTCATGTCAATTAACTGATCCGTTTATCAGTTTATCATCTCAGCTCCTGAGCACTTAAAACAAAAAGAATGTTAAAAAATGCTAAAACTTTCCCATTAAAGCCATGACTGGCTGAATGTAGAGAGAAAGCATAGAAGTGAACTCACCAGGAATCTGTTTTATTGTTGTTACTGGACTGAAGATGGTTGGCTGCAGAGAAAAACAAGAAAATTAAGACTTAACACCACTTCCTGTGAATAAGACAAAATATAATTATTACAATTATTATCATTATCCAACACAACAGTCAAACTGGGGTATGGATACATTTTTGCTAATCATATCTAATAACTAGCTCTACACTGCAGTAGAAAAACAATGCTATTATGCTATTATTAAGGTCTTAACATAACATAAAACATTGACTAGCGAAAAAACTTTGCCTGGAACCTGTTATTTTAAGTCACAGTTTTATTAGCATGTCATGTAGCCTACAAAGGAACACTTTCAGGACCCCTATAACTTTAAAACAAGTCACCTATAGAAGCATATCTGCTTTGGCAGATAAAATCGAATCATTTCGGTGTGTATAATAAAACAGTTTTTGGCTAAATGTGAGGAGCTGCAAAACCATCGTTATAAAATGTACTTGTATTGTAATTTTTTTATGTTAAATACTTTTTCATTCTGACTTCATAGATAAAGCTGAAGCAGATTTACCTTCACTCAGTCAAAGCAGTGAAAGTCACCAGCACCTGCAGGTGTGACAGTTGTTTTCTTTTCCAGGGAAGAAGAACCTGTCAAGACCTGTCGCCCTGCCAATGTCTGTCCGAGAACGCGTCTCTCTTTCCACTTAATGTCAGCTGAATTTCTTCTTCCCCCTTTGAACCCACAGTGCTTTCTTCTCTGATGGACAGCTGGATTAATGAACCCAAACATGACAGTGACTCGCCTCCTTACACTAATTCACTTATTCACTCCTTTAATTTGGTAATTCACTTCCACCTTTTTCCCGCATGAACACTTTAATCCCCTCCCATCCTGTCCTGATAACATTTGACATCATTACAGTCCATCAGGATCTGCCCATACATGACATCTTCAAACAGGACAAAAAGACATTCTAACAAATATCACTGTCAAGGTGATTAAGGCTTTGACTGTGGGGACAACCGCATGAGGGGAGATTTAGGCAGGATGTCGACAGAAGAGGTTAACAACTAATACTTCAGATCTGCAGGCTGTACATTCTACTCATCCTAATGTATTGAGAAAAATGCAGGTTTGGCTCTGCTGTCCCTAACCTCTCAGCATCAACTCATTAGCGTCTATTCAGTCCCAGATTCCATCAGCTGACCCTTCGACCACACACACACACAACCGCACTCCATGGCCGTGTTTAGCAACAAGTCATTACAGTCTATTGTTCACTCAATAACAAATACACCCTCATGCTATCAGAGCCATTACTGTGGTATTCATTCACAGCAGATCAGAGTGATGATGACAGCACACCCACATATGCCAAGGACTGTCAATCACTGTCAATCATGCATGCATCATGTCTCCACACCTCTGCGACTGTTTGTTTTTCTTCCATAAAGAAACAGCATTAAGGAATGAAAATGACTCAGTTTAGAAACCCTCACAGAAACACAGGGTGAGTCAGTCCTGACTATACCACTTTGACATGTTTTTTGTCAATTAGTTGCATAAAAAATATAATTTAACTAATTTATTTTAATGAATTAAGATTTAATCATCTCACATCTATCTATATATCTATCTATCTCTCTATCTCATGGCCTGTTCTTTCAATGCACAAACATACTGTACATCCAGGGATATGTATCCAACTCTACCCTCTGTTCACTTCTTTGCTGACACTTGCTTCTGTTTTCAAAAGCCCCACCTCGAGACTTTAGGTCCATGATCCCCCCCCTACATGGTGAGGTTTTATTGTCACTCCTTCCTCTCTGCTGTGCTGAGTTTGGCATTTCCATGTGGGGAGTGATGAGCTCAGAGCCAACACAATGCGAGCAGGCTGGCAGAAGTTTTGTATTAGGCATGTTGTTTCTACTTGTTCTTATTTGTAGTATGCATGTAATGTCTACAATGTTCCGGGCACTTTACATGATTAGATCCTGTTACATCAGGCAGGTGTCGTTCCCAAAGTCATTCTGCAGCATCACAATGATACCAAACATGCACTCATTAAGCATCTAAGAAACAGAAGTACAAGATGTCCTGCAAAAGATCATGTGATGTCTTTTTTAGTGTCTTTATTCTTCGTGCCTATAACCTCTGAGCAAAACTAAATATGTTTCATATTCACTGATGCTTATTCATTAATACACCTTTTCATTGTGGCCAGTTACACAAAGCGTTAGAGCAGTCACCTCAGACTTGGCTCATGTAATCTACAAGGAAAGTCTCAGAATAACACATCTTGTGTAAATGGGCTATTCAGTTTGTCCCGAGCTAAACTTGAACCCAGCCTTGTTCAAGCTAATTGTAGCACCTAAAAAACAACAGATGTGTGGCTACAACAAACTGGGCCTGCAAACAGGACGCACAATTATTGCGAGGCGATGCAAATCAGTCACACCTTCTTCATTTGAACACTGAGTCACTCTCAGAGCACAAGACCTGGGGCTGGTTGGATATGAATATCTCAAAAAAAGATACTGACTTTTCCTGAGCCCTGAAGTAATGAGGCCTGGCACATTAAAGGTTTACTTATGCTTAACTCTACTTATATAGAAACAGACAGAGCCTTCTGTACGTACTCTATGTTTCTTTCGTCTGTTTTTGTGCATGTATTGCTTCACAACCAGTGAGCACAATCACAAGATACCAACATATTAGCTCTACTATTGGTATAAAAAATTGTTATAAATGTTGAATTCTTACTGAAGGAAAAGGTTGACAAGTATGTATTGTCATGTTCTGCCCTTTGTTTTAGTGATATTTCTATATTTCCATTTCAGCCAGGTTTGTAGTAAATGAGTTGACTGACAATATGAGGGTGAGATTGATCTAAATCTTCAAAATCGACATTCTTGATGAAGCAGAAAATTTACCAAAATGTCAAAATGTCTCTTAAGTTGGCAGCGCCCGTTAAGACACACAATTAGCAGAACATGAGGGGAAACTGTTAACAATGAGCAGAAATATCTAATCTTGCTTGTATTGTGAATTTTCTCTGCACTAACCTTCAGCTCCCAGTGAAAGGTCATCTTCAAAGCTGCAGCCGTTCCTCAGCACTCCTGTTCTCACACATGCACAGAACACACAAAGCAGGGAGGTTGTGAAATCCTCTCAGTTACATATCCATATCTGTTATATGGAGCAAGTACATTACACTACGAGGCAAACCTAGCTTTAAAAGAAATAACTATTGTGATGACAGTCTGCATTCGTAAATTTAAGTGTCCTGACAGGCTCTCACAACATAATTAAAAAACGCACAGAGAAAAGTTTGGTTACCTCTGTTCGGTGGAGCCGTCTGATCATCTAGAGACGCCCCAAGAGGAGTCCTGGAAATGAGACGTTGGAGACGGAGTTATACATCAACCCAGACCATAAACAAACCATTTTAAGAAGTACAGATCAACAGACCACATTATCAGTGGGTTCAAGTCGGCTTCTTTTAGCAGACAGTCGTAAAAAAATAAATACTGGGACAAGGTATTTGTTGGGTAGTCCTGGTTTAAAAGTGGGGGACACAAATCCCCAAAAGCATCCCTGTAAAAAAAAAAGTCCTGGTTTTCAAAATGACTATATTTTATAAAGTGCTTAAATAGATTTTGATATTTCATAATGTTTTGTCACACACATGAATACCTAATCCAATACAAAAACATAAACAAAGCACCACATGGTTGAATCAATGCTGATTGGTCTGTATATTGATAAGCTAGTTGATGCTATCTTATAAGTCATAAACTAGCATCACAGCCTACAATGTTGTAGGCACTTTCAAACAGAGCCAGTTATGTTAAGACTATGTAACCAGGCTCGCTGGTTGTCAAGTAAGACTTAGACTAATTTTGACTATCCCAGACTAACTCCTGGTCAGGCCAGGCTACTTATTGGCATCAGCTGACATACCCAGACAAATCCCAGGCTAAATCCTGTTCTCCATCCCAGGAGCTCTACTGACCAGTCTAGGTATCCCAGGCTAACTAGCTGGCAGCTCAGGCTAGTAAGCCAGTAGCAGTAAGCTAACGGGTGTGAGCGCCAGCCGGACGCTGGAAACACTGAGCTGTTACACAACCTGCAGCTCTTATCAATGGGACAAACTTCATGCCTTCATTTAAAACTCACACACACACACACACACACACACACACACACACACACACACACACACACACACACACACACACACACACACACACACACACACACACACACACACACACACACACACACACACACACACACACACACACACACACACACACACACACACACACACACACACACACACACACACACACACACACACACACACACACACACACTTGTATAATAGTGTACAGCTGCAATGTTCACAAGTCCTCCCACTTTCTGCTGGCAGCCATGTTCGACACTGGCGCTTTCCCAATGACTGTTGCTGTAGCGACTGGCAATTCTGATTCTGCTGGTCATGTCACCACGGTGATGTTACCAGAGACACGTCAAAATGTGACGGTTTCGCACATGGTGCATGTGACGGATAATACTGTTGACTCAGCAGAAAAAACCCCTCCTCTGTTTGCCCTGTTTTTTTTTCTGTTGTCCTTTCAGTCTCCTGTCACTCCTGTCAGCTCCTTCCTTTCTTTCTTTCTGTCTTTCCCCCTCACTTCTTGTTCACAGCTCTATGTGCCCTATCTCTGGGCGTTGGTCTGCTTTGTGTGTTTGCGTGTTTGCGTGTGCGTGTGCATGAGTGTTTGTTCTGTGTGTCGCAAGTCTAGGCGTTGGCTGCGTGTTGGCTCTACGTCAGCAGCTGATCACACACACACACACACACACACACACACACACACACACACACACACACACACACACACACACACACACACACACACACACACACACACACACACACACACACACACACACACACACACACACACACACACACACACACACACACACACACACACACACACACACACAGTAAAAGTATTAATGAACCGGTCAGCAAAAAAAACTGTTAGAAAGTCTGTCGTTCAACCAGTCAGTCAGGACACAAAAGGCCATGCTACCTGTTTTTCATGCTTTACTTAGCCTAAATACTATACATTCTTGCTTATAATTTTTTAACCATCTGTCAGTTTATATATATTTTTTTTTTATTTTCTTCTCATAACACGAGTTATTTCAGTTCATTACCAAGAACATCTACCTGCAGCGACTTGAAAGTGTCTGCTAGAGACGATCCATCACTGTCAACATTAAGACATCTTTACTTTGATGTATCATCAAGCACAGATTGATGAAAGCTCTGCACTGCCTTTACCGTCTATGATATGTGGTGAACGGGCTACAACAGGACATTAGAAATACATTGGTATGGTCCTTTAAATAGGTGGTGACTGTACCTGCATTCGCTCAGCCAGCTGGTGATATTGTTAGGAACTCGCCCTGACAGAGACAGAAGAGCATGTTACAGCAATAAGTCGGCAGCAATAAGCTCAACGCACAAGTGATTACAACATACTATAAAACCATTACACTGCTGACAAACTCAGAAACATAACTCTCAACTTCTCTGATGATTAAACGTATGATTCCAGCAGGCTGCAATTCTAAAACAGTGACCCACATTCAATTGGTGTTCACTCCTGTGTCTGCAACTAATCATTCATTCATTGTGCATTAATGTTTGAATTTAATTTTCCACTTAGATCTTTCCAAAGTGAATGCAAGGTGACAGCTTCAACTGTCTTGGTTTCTTCAACCAACAGACCCAAAATATGAATAAAGATTAATTTAGAGATGCACTGAACTCTAGAGATTTTTCCTGAAATTCTCTATGCGAGAGTGCAAATTTTGTTGAGCCAGTTGCAGCAGCCAGACATATTCCTGCCAGCACCCCAGTATAAGGTCAGCAAAATGTCAGAATGAGCCCATGTGAGAACACAGCAGGAAAATGAGATGCCATACACTGCCATATAGATTCTTAGAAAGATGTCAACTTAGAAAACAGCAAGATTCCAGAGCTGGTGTTGATGTTCTGTTAACAAAAACAAAATGGAATTTATAAGACATGCCCTCCGTCTGACCGGGACAGTCTCCTGCTGCGTGCTTCATATGTGAAAGGCAAACTCAGAGAATTTCCTGGAGTCCATGTCTGAAAACTGCTCAAGATGTGTGAGTATGATTCCTTGAACAATAAATCAATTAGCAAAATAGTTGCTTAAGAAAAGTTTGGTTCTACGATACAATCAGAGTGTTGTTTGCAGTATTGTAATTTTCCCACCCTCTTTCTAAGATGCCGTAAGGGCACTATACCACTGGCAATTTCATGTTACTTCTCAGCCAGCATATATTGTGATATCGATATAACTGGGAGGAGATAAAACAGTTTAAAAACCTTAAAAATTTGAGTTAATGTGAAATATTCTGCTTTTTAAACACGGTTCACGTTAAAAATATCCACAGTTACAACACTGTTGACAGTTGAGCTCAGTCTAACCTGGTTCTTCTGAGGGTCTCTGCTCATCCCTGTCTCTCTGGCTCTCTTGGGGGCCCTGGGGGCCACAGTGCTCTTGTTGTGAATCGAGCCAGATGGAGTCTCTGGTCTGGGCCCAGGCCCGACGCCTCAGACAGGCTAAACTGCAGTCTGACGGCACTCTGGGATCTAATGATCAATTAAGCAAATGATTTTTCTGTCAGCCTGCCTTGAGTGAAGCCCTCAATCAGGTTTGGCAGGTATTCAACCTGACAAACAGAAACTACGACTGATTCAGTAACAAAACACACTCACACATGAACAAGTTTGTACTTCTATCTTGGTGAGGACACTCATTGACTTAATACATTCCCTAAACCCTAACCCTAACCATCCAAAATAAATGCTTAACCCTAAAACCAAGTCCCAACCCTCAAACAGGGCAGCAACCAGTGGTTATTTGGTTGAGTGGCTAGGTGTCCCTCGCAGTGAGGGAGCAACCAGTCGATTGGCCGATGCAGAGCAGAGTGGTGAAAGGTTAAGCTAATGTCCTGAATGTAGACTGGGCCCAATTCATTTGCAGCATGGTACGTGAAGCTATTACGAGCAGCCACTGGTCACCAGTGAAGGGAGCAGGGTGCTGTAAAAATGTCCTCACTCTGTCGGGTCTTTGCTTTAAATGGTCCTCACAAAGATATAAGTACAGGAACACACACAGCAGGTGACTGGAGCTGAGTGATCAGATGTGACAGTCCTCAGACTGCAAATAGGTCAACTAACTGTTTTTTTTTACCACCAGTTTGAGAAGGAACAGCAAGAACAGGACTGATCAGGTGGGAAACTACATCCATTTGGAAGAGTCACCTGAAGCCCAACTTTGAACTTTGACCCGAATTAACATTTTCAAACAACAATACATCATCACCATCAAAAGCAGTGACTGATAACCCCACATCTCAATCAGCTCAAACTAGTGAACTGTCAATCTTTTTGGATGAATTGGTCAAGTTTGCATTCATGTTTTCCTGCTTGGAATGACAGGAGCTGGATCTTACAATTACTAAAATTATATATGTTGCCATTTAAAGCATTAAACCATTAGATGTAGCCAACTGTTTCAACTGTGTTACTTTTGGCTAAAATACTTCAATTCCAACCATTACAGTAAGACAACCCACCTGGAGCAGTACTGGTGTCCATTTCCAGAGCACCACTCTCCATATCTGCCAGCCTGTGTGTCTGGTCAGGTTTAGTCAGTCAGAGAAGACTGACAACTCTTCAGTTACATCAGCAACAGGTAACACACCTGGAAAGAAAAGAAGAGACTGAAATTCTAATTCAAATTTCTAATTTCACATTGCTATATTTAACAGGTACGTGTACGTGAATAAATGTAATAAACATCAGAGTAAATCTGGCAGAGTTGGTCTTAACTAACTTTTACTTCAGACAGTTTTGACTGCTAATTCCCTCCTTTCTGAACAGCCAAGACATTATTATAAAGGAATTAACCCAAACAGAAACTGTGGTTACAATCAAACACACATGAATAGAAACATGGATGTTGTAGAACTTACTTGTGTAAAGTAGGAATATTGAATTAACATTTAACAGTAATATAAATATATATATATAAATAAAAATATGAGAACAATTCTTCATCAATTCACCAAAAGGGAGTTTCCAAAACAGTCCCATCTTTCAACTGCATTTTCACACAATGAAAACATGACTTGACAAAAAATAATAGTGGTGACTTAATGTTGACTTTAATAAATTACTGTTTCAGGCCTATGCAGGTTGCTTTCACAGAAATTAACAGAAAGCAATGGCTGTCTGGAAGGAAGTCAATCTAAAAATAAATTGGTGATTTGGAGAATTAGTAGAAGTAATGTGCAGTTCATGACAGAACATGTACAGTGGCGCAAAAAAGTATTTAGTCATCCACCAATTGTGCAAGTTCTCCCACTTAAAAAGATGAGAGACAAAATGAGAAACGAAAAATCCAGAAAATCACATGCAGATCTCCTCTAGAGCAGTGATGTTTTGGGGCTGTCGCTGGGCAACACAGACTTTCAACTCCCTCCACAGATTTTTCTTGGGGTTGGGATCTGGAGACTGGCTAGGCCACTCCAGGACCTTGAAATGCTTCTTACGAAGCCACTGCTTCGTTGCCCGGGCGGTGTGTTTGGGATCATTGTCATACTGAAACACCCAGCCACGTTTCATCTTCAATGCCCTTGCTGATGGAAGGAGGTTTTCACTCAAAATCTCACGATACATGGCCCCATTCAGTCTTTACTTTACACGGATCAGTCGCCCTGGTCCCCTTGCAGAAAAACAGCCCCAAAGCATGATGTTTCCACCCCCATCCTTCACAGTAGGTATGGTTTTCCTTGGATGCAACTCGGCATTCTTTCTCCTCCAAACACGACGATTTGAGTTTTCACCAAAAAGTTATATTTTGGTTTCATCTGACCATATGACATTCTCCCAAAACTCTTTTGGATCATCAAAATGCTCTCTAGCAAACTTCAGAGGGGCCTGGACATGTACTGGCTTAAGCAGGTGGACAGGTCTGGCACTGGTACTGATGCTAGCCTTTGTTACTTTGGTCCCAGCTCTCTGCAGGTCATTCACTAGGTCCCCCTGTGTGGTTCTGGGATTTTTGTTCATCGTTCTTGTGATTATTTTGACCCCACGGGGTGAGTTCTTGCGTGGAGCCCCAGATCGAGGGAGATTATCAGTGGTCTTGTATGTCTTCCATTTTCTAATAATTGCTCCCACAGTTGATTTCTTCACACCAAGCTGCTTACCTATTGCAGATTCAGTCTTCCCAGCCTGGTGCAGGTCAACAATTTTGTTTCTGGAGTCCTTTGACAGTTCTTTGCTCTTGGCCATAGTGGAGTTTGGAGTGTGACTGTTTGAGGGTTGTGGACAGGTATCTTTTATACTGATAACGAGTTCAAACAGTTGCCATTAATACATGTAACAAGTGGAGGACAGAGGAGCCTCATAAAGAAGAAGTTACAGGTCTGTGAGAGCCAGAAATCTTGCTTGTTTGTAGGTGACCAAATACTTATTTTACAGAGGAATTTACCAATTAATTCATTAAAAATCCTACAATGTGTTTTCCTGGATTCTTTCCCGCCATGCTGTCTCTAGTAGTTGAAGTGTACTTATGATGACAAGCCTCTCTCATATTTTTAAGTGGGAGAACTTGCACAATTTGTGGCTGACTAAATACTTTTTCACCCCACTGTATTGACATGACTATAGGACCAACCATATCCAACATCTTACTGTTCCCCAAATAATTATTTAACTAATTTGTTACTGGCGGACCCTGTATTAATGCGGATCCTGTATCGTGTTGGCATCTGATAATGGTGGTGCACCACGATCGGGGTGGCAGCTGATGGTGAATCCTGATGGCGGCAGTGGACAGTGACTGTGGACTGTTAAAAGGGTTTTTAGTTGTTTTTCCTTACTCTTGTTTAGGGTTTAGGCCAGAGGATGTCATACCTTGTTAAAGCCCTATGAGACAAATTGTGATTTGTGAATATGGGCTATACAAATAAAATTTGATTGAATTGATTACTAAAACAATGTGAGCAGGGTGCTAATTAGCGACCAGAGTGTTTAGCATGAGCCTGTTAGCACTAGTTCTTCTGACCCAGTTCACAGAGCTGCTAGCATGAGTGTAAACTCACATGTGTTGTTGACTGATAACATGGCACTGAGATATATTTACTGTTGATTGACACTATCTGAAAAAAAAACTCCACATGACTATATGAGCGGTTACAAAATGATACAAACTAAAGCGCAGACGTATGTAGAATAATATGTACTGTATGGAGTCAGTGAGAGATGGAGAAAATGGTGGGACCCGATGGAAGAGGGACAAAAAAGAGGAGAGAGCAACCAAAATGTAAATGGAAACGTGTGAAACAGGAAACAAGTGTTTAGAATAAAGAACACAACAACTTCCTGTCTGCGAGAGCCGGGGGAGTGAAGGAGGGGTCGGACTATTTTTAGATTACTACTGAAAAATGCAAAACAAATTGGAATGTCAGAAAACAACAACAATACACATATGCAGACACACACTTAAAGAAGCAGTGTGCAGGAAGTGAGTCCTCTGCAGCTGTTAGCAACACACACCTGCTAACACATCAGCTAGTCAACATCATGGACCTCTAACTTTATCCTTCATCCCAAATCTGTCTTTGAATATCAACTACTCAGAAATTTGCAATTTTAAAATATTGCTTTATCTAATCTTATACTAGGTTTTATTCAGTTTAAGTTCTCGTAAACAGTGATGAATATATTTGTTTTGTAAAACAGAAATTGACAGTGCAGAAGTGATTTGAGCAAAATGCTGACATGCTAATGTCAAACTGGTATAATGTTTAGAATGTTCACCATCTTAGTGTTTAAGGTGTTGGCACATTTACAGATGCTATTTAGCACTAAACATAAAGCACAGAGGAGGATGATTGGATTAATGACTTCACTCTTGCAGGTATTTTGTCATAAATTAAGGTTTTGAGCCGAATAATGATGAAAAGCTTAAGGGGAACATGAAACTAAAATTATTTGATATCATATATTTTATGTGTTATGCTACATTTATTTTGTAACTGAAGTAACATTTTTTTATGATATATTATGATATTATTTATAACTATCTATTGTCAAAAAATAGTAGCTTCAATTCCCCAGAGACTGAGGTAACATTTTCAGATGTTTTGTCCAACTTTTACATTTATTCTTAAAAATGTATAAAACAATTATTTCATCATCAAAATAGTTGCCAATACATTTTCTGTTAAAGTTAATACATTGACTTATTTTTGCAGCTCTACACTATTTCAGCAAGTGTAAATACAGTCTTGCAATGAAGCAAAAAATAACATGAGATTTTTCTTTCTTTCCTGTTCAGTGTCGTGTAAACTGATTGTCTCAGAGAGACACTGACCTACTGACTGTATGTTAACCTGTTCTAAAACAAACCAGACTCAGAGGTCAAACACGCCATTCGCTCACATTTGAACCCTTCATGTCATCGACAAAGATCACAGCAAACACAGTTGAACAACAGTGTGAAAGTAGGACATACACACACATTAACACACCTACACACATGCACACACACTGGTTACATCACTGTTATTGAAAACTGCCGGACTACCCTGGAAGAACAGAGTGAAACTAAACAAAGGCTTCACTTATTATTATAATTTTTTGTGTCTTTTCTTGATGCATGAGCAGCGGTGATCAATGTTCCCTTCAAACTTTTTAGTTAAAAAAGAAGTGGAACAAAGGCGTTTAGCCTTTGGGAAACGTGTGAAAAGCAGTGGTGGAAAGTAACTTAGTACTAAACTTACTTCATTATAGAATTATGGTACCTCTATGTTACCTGAATATTTTAATTTCTATTTTATTGCTTTACAAAGTTCAAGCTTAATTGTTACTAAATTAGTGGTTGCTAAAATAATGATAAATATAAAAAAACACTAAAGATTATAAAAGGATAAGCAGTCGATATAGTTAATACAGTAGCATTCCTGAAAGCCCACCACTTCACAAAAGGTGTATAAACACTAGCTTCTCTAGCCCCCATCTAGCAATTCTACTATTATTTATTATTATTTGACTTATTATAATTGTATAACTCCAGAAAGAGGCCTTTGGTACCTTGAAAGGCATTATATAAATGTAACTAATATTATTATAAACTCAAAGGGGTCTTTGAATTCAGTAAGTCACTTTTATATTCAATTACATTTTCAGCATAATATTTACATAATATTAAGCACTTTTACTTATAAGGAATTATATTTACATGGTATAAGTGCATTTACTTAAATAAATTGTTTGAATCATCCTGCACAAAATCACATATTTTTGCTCTACAACTTTTTCGGGAAAATTAAGTGAGAATATTTTGTCTTCTCCTAATGGCAAAAACACAAAAACATTATTAACTTAAGAAGCTTGTCGTAAACCACCACTACCTGTTCATGTTGGTATATAAAATATATTTGAGTTTATTCAGTTATTTAAAACTAAGTAGTAGAGGCACAATTGTCAGGTACTTGTACTTGTACTTACAGCCCGCAAGTATTTCCTATATACAGCTACAACATTTCAGAAAGAAACTAAGTGAGATTATTTTGGGTAAACATCAAACTCTCTCTTTTAACAACACAAACTTGTCAAAAACAGCAGCACCTGTTCATATTGGTACATTGAGTATATTTGTGTTATATTAAATTCATATATTAAAGTAAATTGTGCTCCCCCTTTTGTACCTCGACAAGCAAGAAACTAAGTGATTAGGATGGATTAAATATATTTGAGATCATTCACCTAATCACTGGTAAGTAAAAATTACTCAAATACTACATTTAAATAAAACTTTGGGGTGCTTGAATATTTAATTAAACTTCAAATTTCAATTCCACAAAAATTAAGAGAATTAAACAAGGTGAACTTTAGACTTTTTTGTATATTTATTTTTTACACTTAAATTATGACCTACTTAGTGGATACAGCCTATCAATACAAGATACTCACAATAACAACCAGATAAATCAATAATGGTGCACTACATAGATCAAACTACCCAGCAATATAACATAGTATTGAAAAATGAGAAATCTTTAACACTAGAAACACTATGAAAGTATATATGGAGGCTAATATTTTTACCTGTCGTGTCCACACGGTGATACAGCTACATTCGGTAACTACATCATCCACCACTGACCCACTGACAGCAATGAAGTCGAATGTGACTTCAACTTCTGCGGTGGGAACATCACTAACACAAAGTTGAATTCATGTTCTTGTAATAAAAACAAAGTGCTGTTTAAACAATCATGTGACAAGAGAGCAGTTTGGGCTCAGCTTGTCTTGTTGATCCAGTTTAGTTGGACACGCAGGACACCACTGACAGCAGAGGTGGTAAAAGTCAACAGCTCCAAACAGCAGCAGCTCTTTCACCTGCAGCAGTGAAATACACGCCATGACGATCGTTGTTGTGAGAAGAGTCAGAGCTCTGAGACACTCACCGTCATGTTTTCTCCGCTGTTTGAATCCTGGATCCCAACAAAAGTGTGCGGGTGAGTCTCCAAACTTTTCTAAAAACACTCCAACATTCCTGCTTCCGCTTCCTGAAAACCAGCAGCAGAAGCAGCGTGGAGGCGGAGGAGGCGTGTCCTGAGCGACCTGCAGCGGGGAAACGGCGACATCTCTCGGAGGGATTGTGTAATTACACCTGAGTCATTCGGTTATTACTCAACAGCATCCCAGACCCGATTCAGGGGCGAGTCCAGAGGTGGGGCCAAGAGGCATAGTCAAAACGTTTTTTTTGACATAGTAAAAAAAAAAAAAAAAGTCATCTTCATTATTACTACCATCACAATTAACAGTAATACCAATAATAGCAAGTACAATAAATGGTTTGTATTTATATAGCGCTTTACAGAATATGGTTTTGGTATTCACAAACACATTCATACAGTCCATCTATGTGGGGCAATTTGGGGTTCAGTATCTTGCCAAAGGACACTTCGGCATGCAGATGGGGTCAACTGCCGACCTGCTGGTTAGAGGACGACCGCTATACCCCCTCAGCCACAGCCAATAATACTACCAATACAACACACCAATTAAGGCACAATGAAGGGCTAAAGAATAAACCATACAGTATCCATTTGAAGATCACAGATCAACAAAACACAGATACAGATCATTTAAAAAATGCTACATATTAGAAAAGATTAAAAACAAGATTATTTAAAGCATTGATGAAAAATGATTAGAAAAGACGTTCAAATAAGAACTAGGAGAAAGGACGCCTATTAAAATAAAAGAGATTCGAAAAAGGATGAGGAGTTGTCAGACAGATCTCCTCAGGGAGATTGTACCAAAAAGTGGGATCCCTCACAGAAAAGGCCCGTTCACCTTTGGTCCTCAAATATATAAGACTAGTCACTCACTAACAATACTATCAATAAATATAATTGAACATTTAGATTTCCTGAAATTTTTTGAAAGTTCACAATGGGCTTGAACAAGGAAGAATTTTCTAAATAGAATTATTTCTTTGTGGGTTGCACGGCACAGTTCAACCAGGGTCTTGAATGTTCTTTTTGTATTTGTGCATGTTTTCTCCAGGTATCTTCCAACAGTCCGAAGATAAGAGGATTTTAATAGTGTTTCATTAGAGGTTTACAGTAGGAAACGTGAGAGTGAATGGTGATTCCAGTCCTGGGTGTACCCTGTCCTTGCCTCTTATCCAATGGCATCTGGGTTTGGCTCCAGCTCCCCTCGCAACCCTCAAAGAATAAGTGATATAGATAATAGGAGGATGGATTCAATGATGTGTGGCTATGCTCAAAGCTATGGAGCCAACAGTAAACGCGGGATGACTTAAATGTGCATTTTACTCATTCAGGAATTGTGTAAATTGTGACTCCCCGATTTAGGAATACCTTAAATATACCTGCAGTACCTACATTTATCCTTTAGATGGAAACCTAACACCAATAAACTGCTTATCACGGTTTTCCTGTTGGTCCATATGCGGATTATACAAAAGCAGACACTGATCAACATCCACAGACATCAAAACCAAAAGACTGTTTATCATGGACGGCATATAAAAAGCTGTCAATGCATCAAATACTGTGAAACCATTGAACTCCAGCAGAGGTTTGGGGACTGTTAAAGGTTTGTTCAAATTATTAAAAGTTTGGAAACATACATCTCTGATTGAGATCATTCCAGAAAGTTTATCATATTAAAGATTAGGGATTGACTTTCTATTAAAGTACATTGTGTCATAAGTGAAATTATTTTGGCATTAGTGTTCCACAACACCTTTACATATATGACACAGACTTATTTTCAACCACTGCTAAACCATGTTAATAAAAATGCCTCTAATGATATATATTTTGTAATGCCTTTCAATCATCCATTTGCTTAAAACCTTTTTTATATAATTTTTCAATGAGACAGACTCAGCTTTTTTGGTCCTTTTTTTGTCTCTATGGAAATCAGTGTGAGTTTTCAGTGGGCGCACAGTTCTTTGTATGAATAGGGTAATCTGACCTTCTCAACCCACATACACACACACACGCACACACAGACACTCACACACCCACACACACACACACACATACACAGACACTGGCTTCAGTATAGAATAATAATTCCTATTCATCAGCGAGTTGCTTTGCTGCCTCGTCATACTTGTGTCTGTCTGCTCTTTGGTAGAAATATATATTTTTGGGATGTGTTGATGAAGTGAATTTTGTAATTGTAAATGTCTTACTCTTTCTATTCAACTTACAGCTCTGATTGGAAAGCAAAGAAATTCATATTTTCTTTTCTGTATTTTGAACCCAGCTGTCTAGTGACATTAAGTTCTTAATACAAAAAACTGTTTAAATCTTAGATTATGTTACAGGATAAATGTGATTTTACTATTATTCTCATATGAATAACATGCATACAATATACATTTGACATTAAAAAAGCATCAAATTCATTAACATGAATGACTGCGATTTTAACATGGCAATGTTCAATAACAATCCTGCTACAGAAACTGATAAATGGATAGATAACCCCACTTGATATACACTAAAACTCGAAACACAGTACAAAGAAGCATCAAGCAAGTAATACTGTAATAGTTTCTGTAAATCTTAACCGTATGAAAATGTTAATTTAAAAACTTTGAGTATTAATAAGTTCTAGACGACATCAAAGCTGTGTTTAAAAACATTGGTATGTTAGAAAACTATCAAAAAAGAACACTCTGACTATATTATTGCATCAGTTCAGAGTTTTAGTATTTTCTTTACAGCACATTTTCTGTCTGGTTCGGTCTCTGATGTATCTGTTTAATATGAAACAGCTAAAAAAAGCCAGGGAACATCACCTGCTCACCAAAAAAAAGAAAAAAAGTCAGTTAGAGATTAGTAAACTAACAAATATCTAATCTGTTATCTGTGCTTTTATTCTAACAACTGCAAAGAACCTCACACAGACGCATGTATTTAAATAGAAAAAGTTAATTTCCTTCACACACTTCAGTTTTATATTCATCGGTCCTGACTTGAACACCACAGAGATTGATTTTGCGTTAACCATTAGCTGTCACAGGATCCACATTGATGGACAGACACACAGGTCCTCCAATGTTACCTGGTAACATCATAGCAACCGGTTTATTGTCACCATAGCGATCGGTATGGTCTAAAGTCCACAGCGTCTTTCCTGCGGATCAGAGATGGTGCAGTCGACCATGGTGCTGTCGCACTTAAAGCCACCTGGGTAAATCTATTCATGTGATTCGGCCAAAAGAAGGACAGGACAGGAAAAGGTGTTTGTAAGCTTTTAACCATCAATAGTAAGTGGTATGATTAGTGGTGGTCCATGAAGTAACCAATTAAACTTTATTAAAAATTATTCCACAATTATATATTTTACTGACACGCATTAACTGCTCCTAATAAACCTCCTTTCTGCTGAGCCAGCATCACAGGTCATTACTCAGCAAGGTCAGGTAAATGTCATGGGTCATCATCAACATTTGTACCAAACTGGCTGAAACCAAAAGCTCCAGCATGAGCCAGAAATACTTTACTTATAGGATCAGAGGCCTCATCCAGATGAATATTGAAGTAATCATAATGAGACGTTCATCCATTGAGTACCCCTCTATCTTCTCCAAGTTCTTCTAATAACTGTGAGTGAGGGCCAAGAAAGAAGAATGGTCTGAGTCCGGTGCCCCACATATAAGTTATTATAATTTTAAATTTGAATGTTAGATTGAAGATAAACTTGTAAATTAAGGCCACTCTCCAACCATATACACCCAGTTACATGGTTGTTAAAATTACTGTCTTAGCACAATAGTTAGTCCTTTGTGATTAAGGGAACTTCAGCAAGTGAGGGAAACAGTTTGTTAAGGGCTGACAGTGTCCCTGGCTAGATTTATTCACAGTCTCCAAAACCACACCACCCATGAGTTGTCTCTTTATCACCTGCGACCTGTTCATAAGTTTCGGTCATGTCCAATCAGACTGTGTGTCTACAGGCCTATTTCTAGGTTACTTCATTGTCATGGTGTTGGTGCCATTCGTAGACTGTCGATTGACAACATGACCGCTTCCAAAAACAGGAGGCCAAAGTACCTGGTGGCTGGTGGCTGTATAGGTAATAAATCCTGCCTCCTACTTGTTATTGGATGGGATCAAACCAAAGGTACACCATAGACACATATTTAGTTGGTCATTAAAATCCCACTGATGTTTCTCCAAGGGTGATTTTTTTCTCAATTAATTTGTTCTTACTTTTATATGTGATGCCATAGAAAAAAGGTCAAATGTCATGATTGACAGCTGAGACTGACTCTTGATTAGTTGAGTGCATGTATCGACAGGACCTCCCGAGAACAGCTCCATCCTATATGGTTGCTATAACTGGTGGTGGAGTGGGCCTGGATTCTTTGTTTCTACCTATGTGATACCAGCAACCTCAGATTAGCCTTTTTGTCAGTTGATGATGTTGTCGGTAAATGTTATCACTCTGATTTATGGAGTCTGCTCCTGCTGGCACGTATTAACCCTGCTGCCTGAGGAGGAGGAGGCCCACAGGACAACAGGACGACTAAGAGTACGGTTTATCAATCTCATCGTGTGTGTCGTCACCTCGGTGGGGCCCTTGATGCCTCCAGGGGGACAGAGGCGCTTATAGTTTTGAAATGACACGGATCAACAGAATCAGCCGCATCATCAGCATCAGTTCTTCTTCAGCAACATAAGCCTGCTCACACGCACACACACAGGTTTCTCCAAATAGCATCTTATGATCATCACATACAACACACATCATGGTTTTTGAGTGTGTCCATGCGTGTGGACAGATGGTCAACTTTTCTTTCAAAGAGAGAGAGAGGGGGAGAAGGAGAGGGAGAGGGAGAGGGAAAGGAGAGGTAAAGGAAAGGAGAGAGAGAGAGAGAGAGAGAGAGAGAGAGAGAGAGAGAGAGAGAGAGAGAGAAAGAGAGAGAGAGAGAGAGAGAGAGGAAGAGAGACTGTCTGGCTCATACAAATGGAAGATTTGTCACGTGATGCCCGGGACAGTTTTAATGACGTATGCACCATATGGCGCGTGCCGGGGGGGGGGGGGGCGGAGCACCGATATGCTAATTGCCACCCTCCATCCATTGCGTTTATTTGTGTGTGTGTGTGTGATGGAGGAGATGGGGGGGGGTGGGGGGGGGGAGAGATGGGTATAAAAACAGCAGCATCCCATACACACCCCTCAGAAAGCTCAGAGCAGGTCACGCACAATCACGCACGGACACGCGCACAGAGCACACGGGATGCGCGCGATCTAACGGACAGCGACTCATTATAAAAAGTAAGTTATTTTTCATTTCTAACAGAATTATAACAAAGATCTGATTGATCAGTTCCTTCTGTGATTGGCTCCTCGTATCTCTGTGTGACCTGTTCAATTTGATCATTAATGTCAAATTCATGTGTTAAAGCTCTTGTAAAGACTGAATCAGCAGGTGTACGAAATAAACCAAAGCATTTTTTAATTCTATTTAGCATTCTCACTTTGTTTTTAGTTCTTATTATTACTTCAAGGCTTGTAATTTTATATTAAATGGTCCGTGTGCCCTCGGCTGTTAACCAGCAAATATTTGCCATAAAACGTCTTTCTATATATTAAGACAAATACCAATTCCGGGGAATATATCTACTCTGATGTAATTAGATGATGCTGCTTGTTTTATTTAAAGTATTTGTGTCCGTCCTGTTTGTTCGCTCACCTTCACCTGTCTCTCTCTCGTTCGTTTATTTGACGGGACCATTCAGCGGGAAACTGATAACTTAAGGGATTTGATTTGTCAACAAAGAGTCAATTATTCTAACTTTTATTCTTATTCTAACAACCTATAATATGAATAAACCATGCTTCTGTTCTTGTTTTTTCCTTTATCATTAGTCTTTTTGCCTGAGTTGTTATTTCTCTCTGTAAGATATTATCAGAAAAACATTTTGACATTGTGTATGTAAAATCATTTGATATTTCTAGCGGATTTAGAATGAGTCATCGTTTGAATAGATTTTTCTAGATTATACTGTTGAATTTAACCGATTAAAGCTGCACATTTGATTAGTTAACAGCTAAACTGAATGAAAAAATATTCCCGTGTCTGTCCGGACAGACTGAAACTGTTTGACTGGAGTTTTAGTTTTGTCCGACAGTTTTAGTAATTTAAAAATCAATCACTGATTTAAATCAAATTGAATTTACATCTTTCACTAATGTCTGTTCTCCTCGCAAGAAATTGATTAAGATGCGGATATTCAATTTTTCCCGCAAAGACACAAAAGAGGAATCACTCGCATGAACTGATTTGATTAACATTTAATGTTCTCATTTAAGAGAATGGACGAGCCGCGTGAATTAAGATAAACTTAGTGATGTTTTAGTTATTTAAATCAGAACATGCGCCTGCTCATAAATGTTACATAGTGATTGGATTTGAAAGCTTTTTCTTTATTTCTTAAAATTAGCTTATTTCTTCTTCGTCAATCGCTAGATGTTTTGAATTTGTTTCAACTTTTAAGAGCTCAATTCATACACCTGCTGATTCTGGTAAATACAAGTAGAGTCTTATCTCATGGGAATGCATGTTTTAATAATGTAGCTAAATTCAGTACAATGTATTTATGCAAATACACAGACTGAAAAGACAGTTTCTGTTATAACTAAAACAGCCATGCTGTTTTTTTTTATTTATTGCACAATTAAGACGAACAAACGGCTCAAATCCCAAAAAGCTAAATGTTTGGTCTATATAAGTAAATTCAACCTGTCCCTAGAATATGAAAACATTGCAAATTTGGAGAATCACCTTTGAAGCATTTAACAAATTCTTTATAGTCATGAACAGTGCCCAAATTCACAAGCATGTTAGTTTGTATTCACAAACTCTCTCTTTGAGATTTCATTGTTTTCTAATCACCACACTTCTTCTGCTCCTCAGAGAATCAGCATCATGACCAGGTCTGTGCAGGAGGAGCAAGGGTCAGTGGAGACGGAGGAGCAGCAGGAGCTCCGCAGCCCAGAAGGAGGAGAGGAGGAGGAGGAGGAGGAGGATCACCTCAACCATCTGGACGAGGAAGACGATGACGACGATGAGGAGGAAGAGGAGGAGGAGGAGGAGGAAGATGGTGAAAACAAACCCAAGAGGCGAGGGCCAAAGAGGAAGAAGATGACGAAGGCTCGAGTCCAGAGGTGAAGGAGACAGATTGTTCTTTTCTTCTTGTCGTTATGAGTTTTCAGAGCAAATATTCTTCATGTGGGCTCGATAAAATCCATTGTACAAACCTTCCTAATCACTATTATCTATATTTTAATACCAGCAACATAATGTGACTATTGCTTCATTTAGAACAACTCAAAAATAACTAGCTGGTGAACGTTATGGAGCATCTAGCAGCTTAAAAAGCCAGATATTTCCTTCAGGAGTTGGTGGAGACCAAAAATAGAGCAAATATTGGACAAAATTTATGCCAAAAACGTGAGTCAAATTAAATGATCATGTCTCTACAATGTTCAAAATATCAATTTAAACGGTGATGCCATGTCAGTACACATCACCAATTAAGCTTTGTTTTCATAGCGAACAACTTCAAGTATGAGCCACAATGCTTATGGTTTTTAACATCGGCTATAACATTCTTTAAAGACGTTAAACTTAAAAGCTGCTTTCAATGGTTATTATGGACAGAGAACAATAAACTGAACCTGCAGCAGGGATTGCTTTATGGACTTTAATGCCATGGACTCTGTCTCTTCTCCTCCGTACCCTAGAGGAACTTGTGTTGGCCTTTTGGCTGCATTGTTTGGCGAAATGCACAAATGCACTGCATACAGATTTGTATGCTAACGTATTAACTACTTGTGGTTATTTAGCTGCAAACGACAATGTGCAGACTTCCCACAGATGAAACTTGAATAAAGATGATCACTACTAAGATTTTACAGATATGCTAATTGACAAAAAGGGCTAACAATGAATTCACTGTGTGTTTCTGCAGGTTCAAGGTCCGTCGGATGAAAGCTAACGCCCGGGAAAGGAATCGCATGCATGGCCTTAATGACGCTCTGGAGAGCCTGCGAAAGGTCGTCCCATGTTACTCCAAAACTCAGAAACTGTCCAAGATCGAGACCCTCCGCCTCGCCAAGAACTACATCTGGGCCCTGAGCGAGATCCTGCGCTCCGGGAAAGCGCCCGACCTCATGAGCTTTGTCCAGGCGCTCTGCAAAGGTCAGCATCAAATATAAGCAAATGTGTACATGAACGGAAATGACCAGTTGGCCTCGAACCGGTGGAGTGACATTGAAATACCAGCTCACCCCACAGTTCTGACAGTACCCTGTAGTTCCAATGTTGGGAAAATGAATATTAGTTATTAGTGATAAAGTGGTAAATATATTGATCAGCATTGACTGAATATTCTCTCTCTGTTTTCAGGTCTCTCTCAGCCGACCACTAACCTGGTGGCGGGCTGCCTGCAGCTAAACCCTCGGACTTTCCTGCCGGAGCAGACACCAGACCTGCCGGCTCATCTTCCCCCAGCCGGCACAACTGCCTATCCTGGACACTACTCTTACCAGAGCCCAGGGCTGACAGCCGGCCTGCCCAGCCCACCCTATGGCACCATGGATCCCTCCCACATCTTCCACCAGGTTAAAGGTCAGCCGTATGGCCCCTTGGAGCCCTTCTTCGATGGGGTCCTGGTTTCGGATGGGCCGGCATTTGACCCACCCCTCAGCCCACCACTCAGCATCAATGGAAACTTCTCCTCGTCCTTCAAGCATGAGGTCGTCGCGGCTGCCGACTACGACAAGAGTTTCTCCTTCAGCGTACACTATGGGGGAGCTGGGGGACACAATTCCATGTACGGTGGTGGGGGGAACAACCAACGGTGTGGTGAACTGCAGGCGGAGGGGCTGATGGGCTTTGAAGGACACTCGCACCACGAGCGGATGATGAATGCCCAGTTGAACGCCATCTTCCATGACTCCTGAGGAAGAGGAGGACAAAGGACTGAGATACTGATGTACAAAGAGACGGACAGACAGATCATTATATATCTTTCTTTCTGTCCTTTCTGTTCTTCTGCATCAGGCTCTTCAACTCGCTTTGGTCATGAGGATGGTGGTTCGGCGATGATATCACATTTGTTGATGTAACCTTTGTAACGCTTCATACTGCGGAGATGCTCTCTGAATGTCTCATTATTATCCATATTATCACATAAAAATAATCATTAAGCAATAAGCAATAATCTGGAAGAACCTATGCAATTTCGTTAAAACCTGAGCACAGCTCAGCTGATGATTCCAAATGTTGAAAGAATAAAGATTTCTCTATTTTTGGGTCAGTGTATCAGTGAGATGATGTTAAGCCAGTGTTGGGCCGGTTTCCAAGCCGGCAGCGTTCATGTTGTTCCTGTGGTTTTACTTTATGCTTTTTATAACGTTCCTGTAGTGTTCTGTTAACATTTCATGTGACTCCTGTTCATATTTTATAAGATAGATGTTTATAAATGCCTTTTATTAAAAGGAATTTAATGTGATTCAATTGAGAGACTGATTCCTCAGCAATAACACAATAACAAAACATCAAAACAACAAACAACAAACAACAAACAACAAACAACAAAACATCAAAACAACAAAAGACCTCAGTTAAGTCCACTTTGATGAGATAGTTTCCAAGGTCTTGCAGGGTATCCCCAGTTCCCCAGTTCGATTGGTAAATGTTTTTTTGGCACAGAAATGAAATTATAAATCAGATAATCCATCATTGGAAGATTTTCCACACTACTTTAGGTCCCCCTATTCATTTTAGATTCATCAGGATTTTAGACTGGTGGTCAGACAAAATTAATCTCAGGATTCATCGAGCGCTAGGTATTTTTGACAAGTTTTTTCAATGACTGAATGAAGAGGACAGAAAGTAATCAGCATATAAATAGAATAAGGATGTAATAATTTATAGTTGCTACAGCATATCAGGAACCTAAATGGATGCAGGATGTTCTTTTAACATAGTATTGCAATCACTTGCCATGAAAATACAAAATATATAACATAACTCAACATAAATGTGGTTTTCTAGTCAAAGAAGAATTAAAACCAGCTCACAAACCTGCGGACAACCTTAAAAAAGGACAAGTCTGAAAAAGGTAGAATGTTGAAGGTTTCTGTGTGAAGAAAATGCTCTAAAAGTGGATTTGATATCTCCTTACAGAGAAAACCTTGTTAACATGTTAACAGCATTATCACAGTGAGTGAAGGACAAAACCAGGATTACCATGTGTATGTGTGTGTGTGTGTGTGTGTGTGTGTGTGTGTGTGTCTGTGTGTGTGTGTGTGTGTGTGTGTGTGTGAAGGGCACAGATGTTCATTCTGCAGGCAAGACTTTAATTTATGAAAATGATCTTGTTTATGCATGAGAGCCCCCCCCGCCATACATACTGCTGTCCTGCTGAGTGTGTTTGTGTGTGTGTGTTGGTGTGTGTGTGTAAGTCAACAGGGACAATATGGTGGCCATATCCCACCATTTAGCCTCCCGGTTAAAGTGGAATAACAATGAGAGAAAAGTGCGAAGGCAGCATAAAAATTATCAGAGGGGAAACTATTTCCACAATATATTTTAACACCTGTCAGATACAGGTATGTGGAGCAAAAATATCAAAGTACTTAGTGACTACAAATAAAAGCTGCTCTAAAGATATATTACAAGACACCACACATTTGTAAATACATGTCAAGATCTGGAGGAATTCAAGGGAACTTGCGGGAAAAAGCTCTAATTTACTTTTTATTCATAGTTGGAGAAAATGAGGAACACAAACAACATGAAAACATTGCTCATCACACTTGGAAAGCAGCTACAGTAGCAGAGGCAGTATTAGAGGTATTAATGGCATTATTGGCAGCAGCCTTTGTGATCAAGGTTTTGTGTTTCAGACTGTTGGCTGATCATAACACAGATTTAAGCAGCTTAAACTGACGCCATCTGTTTACAACATACACTTGCCGCGGTTGTGGCTCATAATATGGTATTTATACCACAGCCGGGAAACATCCTGCTCTCTGATTGGTTGGCGGGTATCTATTAAAATCATGTACAGTATGATGGCAAATAACCATGACTACAGTATCAACAACTCCGTTGGCACATTATACTTCATTAGGACTTACATTGACAACAAGCAAGTGTGTGCACAATAACTCACGTACTCATGGATGGATTTATAATTATCTTTGGTGGGGATGTAACGTGGGAGGGTATCTGCAGATGGTTAACTTTTTTAGCTGATCAGGTAAAGGTCAACAAAAATATAGTCCATATTTTTCAAAACATTTTCCTAAATATCTTTGCAAATAAAAAGGGTAGCTAGTCAGAATGTCCAAACTATGTAAGGATAGAATGCAGATTTGAACGATAGGACCAGAGACCTAAAGCTTACATAAGAAAGGTAATGTATGATGAAATGGTATGAACTGACATCATCATGTTGCCACAATGAAGTTGAAAGTTTGATCGGTTCATTAGTTTAAGGCACTTTTGTTGGTTTAAATCCTGAAGGCAGTATAATGCACATCAAAGTTCACTGTTAGCAAGAGACTGATTGCATGCAAGGAGAAGATGTGGACTTTTGATGTGAGATAACCTGATTTGTACCCACATGATATATAAGTCCAATGCTTACTCTTTTTTAGCTCTGTTTTGGTCTCCACCATCTCCTGAAGTTGATATCCTACTCTTTAGCTGCTAAATACTCCACCACATTCCCCTGCTAGTTGCTAACATTGTCTGATGTTTGGTAGTGTAAAGTTTTCATCAAATGTTCACAGAAAATTGGTTGCCTAAAAGATTGAACCAAACTCAACATAACCCATGAATAAAAACAAGAAAAATGGTACATTTTAAGAGACAGTTTGAGTTGTTTGATCAAAGGATACAGTATTTTTTAAATCAAGCTTTGACGTTTGGTTGGAATTTCAATGCCAATGTTACTGTTTTAAGATGTTCATGGGTAAAATTAAAGAAAGTTTTATTTAAACTAAATTATTTTATGCTTGATATATTAAAAAAGTGTTCACTGTTTACTCAGCAGAAAAGTTGCATAATATTTGTAAGATTTGTTCAAATAAACATGTAATATAGACAATATTAAAGGCTCAGAGTTATTGTGATGTGAATGACAGTTTTATATGGATTAAGTATAAAATAATTCTTAATTAATGACTTAAGGAGGAGGGCTGAGATTGAATAAATTTGTTCTTCTTTTCGCTCCTTTTCGTATATGTAGATTAAATCATTAAACGTTATCCATTTTTTTAAAAAAAATACTGGTTTTCACTTAAAACAGTATTATTCTCCTTATTACTGCTTACAATAATTAAAAGGGGAAAAAAAGGAAAATTAAATATAGTCAACATGAGGTTTATGGGTTTACTTCAAGTAAATGTTCTGTTGTATGGTCAATGCAGTACTTTTGCCTGTAACATAATATTCACACAGGCTGGTATTAGTAGTTTTACTTTGAGTAAATGATCTGAATACCTCTGTCACCATATTTGATCGATTATCAATCATAATCCGATGGAAGGGTGACTCAAGGTGTGCGCGCGCCCGCATCTTAACGGGAACGCGCCACCCGTCTGCCGCATGCCCGAGCCGTCTCCACGGTCAGGCTGATGCCGCGACGTCTCCATAGCGACCAGACCCCGGAAATAAACCCTAACCTGCCGGGGGATGAGTTTGGTTTATTAGCTCACTGCCCCTTCAGCTGCCGCTTTGTTTACCTGAGGGGAGTTTGTTTGTTTGTTTGTTAACAATCATGTCGGAGCCCGAGGAGAAGCTGAGCCAGCAGAGAGACAGCTCGAAGAAGAAGAAGAAGAAGACAGACAAACGGAGCGAGAAGAAGAAGAAGAAGAAGCCGAGGGAGAGACGGGAAGAAGAGGAAGAGGAAGAGGAGCAGCCGGTGGAGGAAGAGGAAGAAAAAGAGCACAGGTAAGTAAGGTTCTCCTCAGGTTCTCCAAGTTCTACACAGAACCACAGAGGAGGGTCATACAAGTTGTCATGAGCGGCATGAGACTACAACTTCACGACTCCTTCAAAGTAAAAGCATTGAAGTCAGAAGCTATAAGTGACAAGTATTTTCAGTGACTGAATGAAGGTGACAATAAGTAATCAGCAGAAAAATAGAGTGATGGTGAAGTAATGTGTAGTTGCTCTGGTATAACAGGAACCAACATAGTTGTTTTAACAAGTTTGTGTAAGATACTTTCAGAACCTTACCAAAATAACAGCAGTGTTTTATATAGGCAGGATGTTGTTACATTATACGATTGGCCAACAGGTGTTTTAATAAGTGGGATCTTTTATTATCTTCTGACAGTTTATAGACAAAATAAATAATTGGTTATCTGAGAAAATAATGGGTTGTTGAATTTATAATGAAAATCAGTTGCTGCCATCATTTTTAGTATGACTTGCTTAATTGATAAATGTTTGTAAATGACCTCTGATTGGTGTGTGTGTTTGTGTGTGTCAGTGAATGTGTCGTGCTGCGTGGGATCTTCAGACTGGGGAAGAAGAGTCACGACGTCCTGCTCACCCGAACCAGACTGAGCTGGACCCCCATCACGCCTGAGACCCCCACAGGTCAGTACCCACAGCGACGGGTAGTCTTGGTGATCATCGCAAACAGGCAGACAGACTGTGGGTGTGGCAGACTGCGGCAGCTGGTTGTGTAATGGAGAAGTTCTCTCATGTTGAGACCACCTGAAACTTGACATCTGGACGCACACATCCACTGCAGGGGACAGTTTGCCCGCTCCTCATGGCTCTTTATTAGAGGTTGGAAAGATTTAAAAAAAAAAAAAAAAAAAAAAAAAACAGTGTTGGTTCCCTGATGTGATTCTATCACAGTTTCCATGTCAGACCTGCTGTGTTAAAGCAGCCAACACCATATGCACTACACAGAAAAGTGTAGATGTGGAACATTTAAACTCAGTAAAGTGTCATCTGAGGCAGAAGAGATGACAATATTGAGCAAGAAAAGAAACGAGGATTATGATGCTAGAAATTGTCAATTGATGAATTTATTTGTTGTGTCAGTATTTATTTATAGGGTAAGACCCTAACCCTGACAAATTTGGTTTCAATCTATAAGCAAGTTAGCTTACACCGTGCCAGCATCAACAATGTCAATACAGATATTAATACATTCAAACTGGTACTAAACACTGTTAATTTTTCTCTCAAGTTATAGAGATGAATATATCATTTATGACATGAATGCATGATTAACTCCACCAATATAACATCCCTCGAGCAGTATCTCATACATGATCACTTACTACTGCTCCGATCATAGGAAACGTCAGCAGAAAGAATTTTCTACAAAGCGTATTACAGAAGCTTGATTTCATGCTACATCCTCAATAAGCTAAAACAAAACCACAAATGTTTGAAGATGCAAAGATTTAATTTTTAATTTGTAATTGGGTTATAAAGAATCTTTGTACAGTTTAGAATATACAGTGTGACAAATCATGTAAATCTAAATAGTCTTCTGTTCAGTAATGTTGTGGTTATATTATTGTGCGGGTTAGTTTTTGGTTGAAATCCATTCATACAGAACTGGTTGGTGAAGCAGGGTGAAGGTGTAAATACTGTGTGGTTGGAGGGGGCTTGATGGGAAACCATCTCCACTACCTGTGATAGGCAACACTGTGTGTGTGTGTGTGTGTGTGTGTGTGTGTGTGTGTGTGTGTGTGTGTGTGTGTGTGTGTGTGTGTGCGTGTGCGTTTGCGTGTGTGTCCGCGTGCCTCAATCTGTTATGTTGTATTTCATCCAAACTAATGTCATTAAGCCAGAATTGTGTGTGTGTGTGTGTTGGCTGTAGTATAGAGAGCAGTTGGTTCGGCCCGTGGGGGGTTATTAGAGTCTCTCAGTGTGAGGAGATTAACACACACTTGCACAGTCAGCCTGTCAGCATGCTGTGTGTGTGTGTTGATTATATATTTCTATATAAATGGATCAGCTGTTGTTGTTTATTTCTACACATGAATTCACCGTCTCACCCACTGGCCTGTTTGTCTGTCTGAGAGGCGAGACCTGAGCTGTCAGACAGACACAGTATTTTGTAGTACTATAGTACTGAACCTCATTTATTATATAAATTATGGACAAAATATGATTTCAAAGTTGAACTCGTGGCCATTCCATAAGCTGCCAAGCATCTCTAGCTCCTTTGTGCTTTGCATTGTGGAACATCATGTCCAATTAGACTGTATTCTATCTTTCAGCAAATGTAACATCCAGGTTTAGTACAAGTGTGGAACTGACATGCTCTTTTTTTCCTTTGGACATTGAAGGATCTCAGGAATATTTATTACCAGTGAAAAGTGTGAAGGAACGATAACTGATCAGTTTAAAGCCAATACACGATCAGTGAAAATGAAGTGTGTGTGTGTGTGTGTGTGTGTGTGTGTGTGTGTGTGTGTTTGTTTGTGTGTGTGTGTGTGTGTGTGTGTGTGTGTGTGTGTGTGTGTGTGTGTGTGTGTGTGTGTGTGTGTGTGTGTGTGTGTGTGTGTGTGTGTGTGTGTGTGTGTGTGTGTGTGTGTGTGTGTGTGTGTGTGTAAAAAATCGAACTATCCATAACTCCCACAGTCAGCCACATGGCCTGGTCACCATGAGACTTGACTGCCACTGCATGTGGTGTGTTTGTGTACTTGTACTTCTATCCCTGTGAAGACCAGTAATAGCAATAGATCTTACGTAGTGTTGGTATTATTTTGGTCCTCACAACGTTAGTTAGCTGTTTGATGGTTAAAGCTTAGGTTTGAAACTACAGGGTAGTATTGGGGTTAGGCATTTAGTAATGATGGGAAGGTTTAGGCAAAGGGACTGGGAATTAATTATGATGTATTATGAATAATTGTCTCCACACACGTGTGTTGGTGTGTGTGTTTGCATGTGT
The DNA here is from genome assembly GCF_949316205.1 of Platichthys flesus. Taxonomy (NCBI): domain Eukaryota; kingdom Metazoa; phylum Chordata; class Actinopteri; order Pleuronectiformes; family Pleuronectidae; genus Platichthys; species Platichthys flesus. The sequence goes on along the minus strand of NC_084957.1, from coordinate 18,750,839 downwards.
AGGCACAGTGGGTTGGAGAGGGCTTGATGGGAAACTCATCTCCTATACCTGTGATAGGCAACACTGTGTGTGTGTCTGTGTGTGTCTGTGTGTGTCTGTGTGTGTGTTTCGTGCAGCACTTCTGTAGGTTCTGTCAACTCGGATGAGAGTCATTCTCAATGAGCTTGATGTAACATTTCACATTTCTCTCTCTCTCTTAGCCCCAGATTTTTGGTTTAAAGTCACATTTATTTTTTGGATCTCTTCTGTTACACATGTTTTCATCAGACAAACTCGAATAAACCCACTGTACACTGCCCACTCAGCATAAACAGTGAGATATTTGCATCGAAAATAGAACACGTAGCTGCTAGAGATGTCTTTCTCGGGATCATAATGTGGCTGTTGTTCATCATAATAACATAATAACCAACAGCTTGTGTTGCATTTTTGAACCTATGTTTTTAATGTAGTTGTTTATTTTTTCAGCAATAATACATTTGATTCAACGGGAAATTACACAACTAAAAAGCTAAAAAAACAACTGAATTAAAAGGCAGTGCCAATAGAAATAAATCAATAGTAAAAGAGGTGACTGTTTTACATCAAGGGTTGATAGGTGTATATTTGTGGTCTGTTTAAGGAAAAGTTTGTTCTGTAATGCTATTTAATTTTTTTTTATTTGGTCTGTCCTCGTAGATTCACTTAATCAGAAATGAACTAATAAGAAAAGTAGAGAAAATATAATTTGTTCTTTTTAAACGTTACAGACTTGCTGCGTAACTAGTGTCTCTGTCTGTCTAAAATACATCGATCACTCCTTAAGCCAATGCTCCACGGTAAACCTGAATATCATCGAAACCGGCAGTGGTCTATCCTGTTAACACTAACTTGGGGAAGACGGCTTTCTGCTATAAGGCACTCTACATCTGGAATGAGGTCCAAAAATCGTTAAAATTTGCCTCGTTTGTTTCATTAAAGGAGTTCTCGAGTCTTGTTTCATGTAGGGCTGGCTTCTCCTGCAGTGATTGTAACTGTTAGTTGGGTTAAGCTTAACCATAGTATTATAATATTTATTGAATCGTCAGGGTTGATTTGTGACCTTTTACTTTGTATTGCTGTATGTATATATGCATATTTATTTATTCTATTCTTATTTATTTATTTCTCAATGTTTTACTCTTTATTGTACCCTCGGCACAATTGTAAATGAGGGTCTTATTCCTCAATGTGTTTTCCGAGGCTTAAATAAATAATCAATTAATCTGATGGGATGTATACACAAAAAGCTGAGCATATCTTTTATTATTTACAATACTATATCAACACAATGAGTAGAGAAAGAAGCAACAACAACAGACTCTGACACTGACATATGGACGTTGGCCTCTGCGGGCAGACGCGGGATGGGTGGTTATGTGATATTTGATAACAGCAGGCGCGTTTTTCATAGATAGGAGGGGTTAATCAGCCGTCATCAAATATAATTATTTTCTGATGAATCTGATCCTCTGTGTGCGGAAGCAGCTAAACTGTAATTATTATATTTCTGCATTTCTAAACAGCTATTTCTCCTCATGTGGACACCCATAAGTAGAGGCAGTTGTATAAACACTGAATTATGATATACACACACACACACACACACTAATCATAAGTGCACTATGATGAAATAAGTCTTCATAGGTAAGCGTTAAATTGTTGAAAAATACTGAAAATGTCCTCCTTATCTCTGCTAACATAACATTGTACTGCTCAGAGATGATAATTAAGGGAAGTGGTACCCATTAAATTACTTTACCTAAATACTGCCTTCACTTATAATTTCAGTCCCTTTGGTCACTGTTCATTAATTTGTCAGACCAGTATTAACTATAAATAAATTAGAAATGATCATGTTTTTCAGATGAGATTCAACAGGCTGCGCTGATCAGCTTTGAAAGAATTAACCAAACATAACGCGTTAGTTTAGTGACATATCACATACCATGTTTAATATTATTTTCTAATTTTAAAAACATCTGGACAGACAAATAATCTAACAAATCTGGATGGATTGAAACATTTATAATGATTAAATGTGATTAATTTATATGATTATTAAGTTAGTTTTTTCCTGCACAGATGTTTGTCCACCTGCTGTGACATGCGTTTGTCCCTCCATTGAAGCACAACAGGAAGAAGTCCTCTTGTTTTCACTAACCAAGGCTGTTGAAGCCCTATATCAGCTTTACATTCACTTTTGAACACATGGACTGTGAAGGTTGTCCCCTATCATTTACATGGAATCACATTAGGAAGAAAAAACAGTTTTACATGGGCATGTGATTTTAAGACCATTTATAAGAGACAGGCTATAAAACACATTATTAATATAGATTAATAATGAAATGTATGAAGTAAAAAAAAAGGGGCATCATAAGTTTCCAGAATCCATGTCCAATAGAAAAGTTGGCAAATTCTAACATATTAGAGGCTGCGAATAAACCAAGTTAATTATTTTTTGTTTCCTTCATGAATGAATTTGTTGAAAACAGGACATGGGTCAGCAATAACTCTGCTTCACTGTGTTAGCAAATTCCTCTCTGATGAATGGATTAGTGATTAATATATTTAATAATGTGAACACGGATGAACCATCAGCAGCAACACGCTACATTCACATTCTACTATGATTGACAAGGAGGGTGGACAAAGTAATGTAAACACTTCCCCTTTGCACCATGAGTCATGGTGAACAGATAATATCATCCACAAAATTCATAACACAGACCTTTTAAATGAGTCAAATATAATATTAATTTATATCTGTGCAAAACCAAATGCCTAACAGTGGTAATAGTGACAATGATAGGAACAGACGTAAAAAATATATGACAAAAGAAAATGGGTCCAAAACCAAATCTTTTGCATAAAACAAAACATACCAAACAAGGATGTCTAATCACAATCAGCCTTGATAATTAAACTTATAGTACTAAATACTTAAAAATACAATGCACTACAAATAGAATAATACATAACATATAACATAACATATATGATTGTGCAGACATCTCTGTTTCATAAGACAGAAATATGTCTTATATAGAAAATAAATAAAAAAAGATTTATTGACATGTCCTCTACAGCTTAATATCTGTCTTCTGTTAAAAATCTGATAATTGTTTGAAACAAATGGAGCCATCTTTTCAAACAAGTTTGCACAGATCATTAAAACACATTATTTGTAAAGTCAGGTTCATATTGTGTTTATGTGCTGTGTGTTAACTCTTTTTCCCTCCCCCTCTAGGTGAGCCATGTGTAACACAGCCAGGTGTGCTGCTGCTGCAGGACGTTTATGCAGTGAAGGTGAAGCGGCGGCGAGCAGCAGGCCAGGAGTCTGGGGGAGCCGTGCTCGGCGTGGCCCTCTTCTGCTGCAAGAGGACAGGGAGGAAGCTGGAGGTGGACACGCTTCACCTCAACAACGCCTCCACTGAACACACACAAACCTGGTACAACACCCTGAGGGAGCTGCTCACAGGTAAGACACACAGTCAGGCAATCAGTATGAAGGAGAGGTACTTACGATCCAAGACAAACCAATAGGACAGCCGAACATAACCCGAATAGACTTGACGACATTTAGACCTGAGAAAAAAACTGAGAGGAATTATAATAATAATAATAATAATTATTATTATTATGTCCAAAGAATGAATTTAAAGTATTGAAAACTAAAGTAATTTACATGTTTTGAAGACCAATTCCTATAAATAATTGAAAGACCTATGTCTGCATCGTGCACTAACTATAAAACATTACACAGCCAGAGAACATATTGAATATACGGAATGAAGTTCCAAAAAACTGTTTATGTATAATTGCTCAAATCTTTTTGGTGGATCATTATCTTGAATTGGGTTCCTCATCAGAGCAAAGCTCTTATGAGCCGTGAAGATCATTGGTGTTTAGAGCTTGTCTGTGTTATATAAGACCTGAGATACAATGGAAACATGACTCAGGACTGCTGTGAGCGTCATACTGTCAGATGATTACTCACACACAGACACACACACTCACAAGTGTGATGTAGTAATAGCGTTACTATTAGCACCATCTGTCTGCTATTTTATTTATTAAACTGACCATCAGAAAGACACAAACAGGGTTGGATTTATCTGATCTGAAATATAATGCAGATAAAATAGTGATAATAGCGCAATAGATTGTAATTTGCTGAGACTTACATTTTTAAATGTTTATTCTGAAACGTCTGTGGATTTCTTCAAACATCGCTTAGCTCCACGTCAGACTGATGTGGTGTTAGCTCCAGATTATAATTTCATTGTTTTCTATCAGTTTGTTCATCACTTAGTTTAAGGAGGTGAGTCACAGTTATATCAGACAGGAGAGCTGCTAATCTTCTAATCCAGTGGAACAAAGAGATGCACACACACCATCAGCTGCTGAATCATGTCGTCTGCAAGAGAGATTAGCTAAAAAACTGTCTGTATAATCAGATTTGTGTGGCGTTCACTTAAATTCAGGTTGAGCGACACTGTGCAGGGACTTGGAACCCTGACTTAATATACTGCAAGGCCAAAAGTATGTGGACATTTAAACAATAGAGTTAGGCATGAGGGTAGCAAAAGGCTGTACACAAGCTGCCCCCCAGGTATGTAAAAAAAATGTCCCAGGGACAAGCCTTTCTTTTGTTTCAAAGACGTTACCTACCTGGATGGTAAAATAAGAGGCAATTACTACTCAGTGGAAGAAAACATAAAACCATCTTCTGTTTCGCGATCAGTTTATAGGATCATCAAAGATGACATCCTTTTAAGCGACATGTATCATTTTTCAACATCAAAATACATGTAGTTTCTAACTACACAATATCTTTTGGAATACATAGCTTGATCAGAAGCTTGATTTCTGAATGTATCAAAAGTTACTAAAAATCTTTATTACCCCCGCAAGGGAGGGTGTTTTCACCTCTGCCCTACTGTACAGAACAGCATGAAACTTGTGGTATAGGTTGTGAAAGAGCTAATTAGATTTCAGTTCCTATCCAGATGAGGGCTAGGATTTCTTTTCACTTTCTTTAACAGTGTGAGATAGGGCGTCAACTTAATAGATTTCCCTCAGTGTCATTTGTCATCAATGAAGTGATGGTGTTTGTTGATTCATCCGGTTTCCTGTAAAAAATAAAGTTGTATGAATTAACATAACTTCAACCTCATTGACACCACCATGACCACGTCCTCACAGGACATGTTTAATATAGTTCTGGATGCTGCAGAAGGCTGAAGTTCCCAGACGCTGGTTTCCCAGGTGCACTGTAGTGGGCGTCGCCTGGCTGACACTTTACACACAATAGAAATGTTTGAGTGGTGTATGGATTTAACCCTCACACACTCAGACACACACACACACACACACATTACAATTCAGGTTTTCTATGTTCATCCAGTGATGTCAGCTTGGACAGAGACGTTACAAGCCCTCCACAAATGAAGAGGTCAAAGGTCACGCACACACGCCACCATCCTCCTGTCACCATGGCATCGGTCTGACACATTATCGCCGGTCACCTGTCTGTCCGTCCGTCTGTCTGTCCATCAAACCAGATTACCCATGAGGCCCTGCAGCAAAGTCACAACTTCTTTAAGTGTTTTTCTGTGGCCTCCCACACACACACGCACACACACATGAATGGCTCACAGGTCGCGTGTCAGCTCACATGGTCACACTGCACATCAAACTGTGACGGCTTTTGTGATTTTGTGACTTTGCACACTGCGGCGGAGGAGTCTCTGTGTGTGAGTGGAAGGTAAACACACACACTCGGTCGCTCTGCTGCCGTGTGGACATTAAGCCTATTTTCCAGCCAGAGGTCAGTATGAAAAGCGTATTGTTTTGTGAATCGTGGCGTTGCGAAGCGGGCAGTCCACTGCCACTTCTTAACCTCGGGGTCCGAACATTCAGCCGCACAATGGCGAGCAGGGAGCAGACCCTTCCTGTCTCCAGAGCGTTATTCTGTGCTGTTTGCTTGTGGGAAGCAGCTGCATTACACTGTGCAGAGGGTGAATGGCAGTCAGAGTGACAAAAGGCAAGCAGCGACACTGTATAGAGTCTGTTTCCATACACACACTCAAACGGCTGTATGGACTGACTGCACTTGCTTAACAGCACAACAGACTGACAGGTCAGTGGCGGTGGCGGCAGCGGAACTCACAGGGCAAACGGACAGACAGGCAGAGCTTGTCCGGACTATTGAGTTCTTTTGATTTATGTGTTGTTATTTCTAAACTCTACCTAATTGAATTACTTGATTAATGTGTTGTAACAAGAACATTTAAAAACAAGCCTTGTTTATCTGTTAGTCAACTTATCAATTATTCAGCTGTAACACATTTTCACACGTACTTTTGAGCAAGATTTTGAAGTTCATCGGTTTTGAATCGGTGGAGTGAAACAATCTTTCTTACTGGGAATTCATACCTATGTCCAATATTATAATATCTCTATAATGTGCTTTTATGCATTGTCAGAGTCACCGTTTTCATACATGGATCAAAATGGATACAGCAGATATTACCAGATATATTTTTTCTCTCACATCTCCTTTTCAAAAACCTGTTGCCTAAAATGCCCATAATGCAACTTGACTGTCAACTGTTCCATTTGAGATTCAGGTGCCTACACCAGTCGTAGTAATAGTTGTTGACTACTAGTTGTAGTTGTACGACTCGTATCTTGAGCTGCTAGCCTCAAGCAGAAAATAAATGAGAAGTCAGATTACAGAGGTTTTTCAATGTGCCTATTGACTTCCTTGCTCTCACTGAGACCTGGATTACACCGGACAACACATCCACCCCAGCTGCCCTCTCCACTGCCTTTTCCTTCACCCACACACCTGGACCCACTGGTAGGGGTGGCGGTACAGGTTTACTCATTTCACACAAATGGAGTTTTTCTCTCTACTCGCTTCCAATCTTTACCCCAACATCTTTTGAATTTCACGCTGTAAATGTTACTCAACCGGTACAATTAACTATTGTTGTCCTCTACCGTCCACCAGGTTCTTTGGGAGACTTTCTGGAGGAATTAGACGTCCTCCTGTCAAACTTCCCAGAAAATGGCCCTGCACTTATCCTTCTGGGTGACTTTAACATCCAGACAGACAAGTCACCTGACCTTTTACTTTTACTGTCTTCTTTCGCTCTCTCACTCAGTCCTTCCCCTCCTACTCACAAAGCCGGTAACCACCTGGACTATATTTTCACCAGAAACTGCTCAACATCTAACCTCACTGTACCCCCACTTCATGTCTCCGACCACTTCTTTATCTCTTACTCTCTCCCATTATCTCAATCTGACAACCTTAACACATCAACAGAGTCTGTACCTGTCCGTCGCAACATTCGTTCCCTCTGTTCTATCAGCCCTCCCTTCCACTGACTCTTTCTCACTCATGCATCCTAACTCTGCCACTGACATTCTCCTTTCTACTCTGTCCTCCTCTCTTGACTCTCTCTGTCCTCTTACGTCACGACAGGTCCGCAAGTCCCTCCCAGCTCCGTGGTTGTCTGACTCGGTGCGTGCCGTCAGAGCCACTATGCGAGTATCAGAAAGGAAATGGCGGAAATCTAAACACCTGGACGACCTGCTAGCTTATCAGTCTCTTCTCTCCTCTTTTTCTGCCTCTATTTCCACAGCCAAAAGCACTTTTTACCAAACTGCAATTCAAGCCTCATTTTCTAATCCCAAAAAACTCTTCTCCATCTTTTCCAACCTCCTCAACCTTCCCAGTCCCCCTCCTCCTTCCTCTCTTCTACCAAGCCACTTTGTCAACTACTTTACCAAAAAGATAGATGACATACGCTCTTCATTTTCTGATCCTCCTTCTATAACCACACTTCCAACAACTTCATCTTCATCCCCTTCGCTCTCCTCTTTCACCCCCCTGTCTCCCAATCAAGTTCTGACCTTGGTTACCTCCGCCCGCCCGACCACCTGCCCCCTTGACCCCATCCCTTCTCACATTCTCCAGTCTATTGCTCCTGACCTTCTTCCTTTTCTTACCCATCTAATCAACACTTCCCTGTCAACTGGCTGTTTCCCTAATTCTCTGAAGGAGGCAAGAGTAAATCCTCTCCTGAAGAAACCCACCCTGGACCTGTCTGAAGTAAATAACTACAGACCTGTCTCTCTCCTTTCCTTTGTTTCCAAAATTCTTGAGCGTGCTATCTTTAATCAACTTTCCTCCTATCTTAACCACAATAATCTTCTTGACCCTCACCAGTCTGGTTTCAAGGCAGGTCACTCAACTGAGACTGCCCTCCTTGCTGTCTCTCAGCAGCTTCACACTGCTAGAGCAGCCTCTCTCTCCTCTGTCCTCATCCTTCTAGACCTCTCTGCTGCATTCGACACAGTGAACAACCAGATCCTTATTTCCTCCCTTCAGGACCTCGGTGTCTCAGGCTCTGCTCTCTCCCTGCTCTCTTCCTACCTCAATGAACGCACTTATAGGGTAACTTGGAGAGGGTCTGTGTCTGAACCTTGTCCCCTCACTACTGGGGTCCCTCAAGGTTCTGTCCTAGGTCCTCTCCTCTTCTCTTTGTACACCAACTCCCTCGGCTCTGTCATTCACTCACACGGCTTTTCCTACCATAGCTATGCCAATGACACCCAACTAATCCTGTCTTTTCCCCGATCAGAAACACAGGTAGCAGCACGAATCACTGCCTGTCTGACCGACATCTCTCAGTGGATGTCTCAACACCACCTGAAGATTAACCTTGACAAAACTGAACTTCTTTTCCTTCCAGGGAAAGACTCTCCCATCCACGACCTGACTATTAACTTTGAAAACTCTGTGTTAACCCCCACTCAGACGGCTAGGAACCTGGGCGTAACACTCGACAGCCAACTCTCCCTTACTGCCAACATTACTGCAACAACACGGTCCTGTAGATTCATGCTGTACAACATCAGGAGAATACGCCCCCTTCTCACTCAGAAGGCGGTGCAGGTTCTGGTCCAGGCTCTGGTCATCTCACGTCTAGATTACTGTAACTCCCTCCTGGCAGGTCTACCTGCTACTGCCATCCGACCTTTGCAGCTCATCCAGAATGCAGCAGCTCGACTGTTTTTTAACCAACCTAAATTCACTCACACTACTCCTCTCCTCCGCTCCCTTCACTGGTTACCAGTGGCTGCTCGCATCCGGTTCAAAACACTAGTACTTGCGTACCATGCTGTGAACGGATCCGGTCCAGTCTACATCCAGGACATGGTCAAACGTTACACCCCACCCCGTTCACTCCGCTCTGCTTCGGCCAATCAGCTCGTTGCTCCCTCACTGCGAGCTAAACACTCATCAAAAACACGACTGTTTTCCGTCCTGGCTCCTAAATGGTGGAATGAGCTCCCCATTGACATCCAGACATCAGAAAGTCTACACATCTTCCGCCGAAAACTAAAAACATACCTTTTCCGACTTTACCTTGAATTAAAAAAAAAAAAAATAAAAAAAATAACACACACTAACAACTTTTTGAAACTAACACTTTAGTAGCACTTAAATGGCACTTACTTATAGCACTTTGTAGTTTTGCTTTATTTAAAGAAATTGTACTTTCTTGATTCTTGTCGTCCTTGGTATGTACCCTCGGGTTTGAATGCACTTATTGTAAGTCGCTTTGGATAAAAGCGTCAGCTAAATGAAATGTAATGTAATGTAATGTAATATTTGTCTAACCCAGTGTGTGTTTGTGTCTGTGAGTTACATATTAACTGGTGTCTGTAAAGTCAGTAACTCTATCCATAGTGACATGCCCTCCTGTCTCTCTTCATATTCAGTGTTTTTATGAGTTTTTTATTAGTTTGTGCAGCACACGTACATCTCACAGGAGGTCAAACACTCAATGTTCTTACTACAGACGCTGAAAACACACAAACTTAAATGTCTTTATTGATGGAGTCTGAACCAAAGTAATCTGTTTTTTCAATAACATTCATTGTTCACCGCTCAGGAAACACCAGGATTGTTTACCATGGTGATGCTTCAGCAGCACCATAGTAACGGGCCGCTGGCCGAGGCCAGGAGATGATCTGATAGACACTTGATCCCTCAGCATCTCTGTGTGGCTCTGCTTTTTCTTCTGAGAGAAATATCAACAAACTCAATGACATCATGTCCTATGAGACTGTGTGTGTGTGTGAGAGGGAGAGAGAGAGAGAGAGAGAGGGAGAGAGAGCATCAATCATGCAGAGAAACAGAGAGGTGAGGGGGGGGTAGGGGGGGTTACTATCAGCATCAGGATTGAGAATGTACACTTTTCTTTCAGTCATGAAACAGCTTTTTTAGTGGTTTTAATTCAGTGTTTATCAGGGGTATAGTTAATGATCTGAGGTACATCAGTGGGGTCCTGGTTCCTGGTGCTGCCTTGGGAACCTATTGACAAGGTCAAAGTTGCCATCACAAGCCCCAAGGTCATCCTAGGTCCTTGATCACAAACGTTTTAATGAGTAAATGCTGTAGTACTTTGGGCTCTTACTGGAATCATTCTTTGGTGTCAGTTTTTGGGATACACCAGAGGGGTGGAGCTTCTGGTAATGGTGGGGGTCCCGTAGAGAGAGGAGTGGTGGGGGTGTTGGGTAGCTGCTCTTCACTGGAACTCCTGAGAGCCCAGTCAGATCCGTGGGGTGAGGTTATGGCAGGGGGTGCAGTGTGTGTGTGTGTGTGTGTGTGTGTGTGTGTGTGTGTGTGTGTGTGTGTGTGTGTACGTGCGTGCGTGCAGGGTCATTAACAGGGCGAGGTCATGGCCTTTTGGGAGCAGATTATTGTAATGAGCTGGATAATGGAGCTAGTGTGTGCGTGCGTGTGTTTATTGATCTGTCCTGGTCTATTGGGATTTATAATGCGGTCTCTAAATCTGCCTAATGATGGGCTGTACAGGGGGTTAGAGTGTGTGTGAGTGTGTTACTGTAGTTAGGAGTCAATACCATGTAACCTCACACACACACTATCTTCCAGAACTGCAACTGATATTCTGGATATTTTCCTTCAAACAGGCCTCATCCAGATGTTATAACATCTTCACATTACATTCTACTATTTATTCGTCCAGGTGTTAAAATATATGTGACAAATGCAAACTAAAGACTCTGTGAGAACATGTGTTGATTGTTGTTGTTTCATTAAATACATTAACAACTTGGGTTTTAACTGTTGCACAAATCACGAGAAAGCTTGTCACACTTTCGCAGACTTATAAGGCCGAAACAACAAATCGAAACAAGAATATAATCAATTTACAATCATTAATACAGACAATTTGAGAAGCTGGAACTAAATAAATTATGGGAAATGAAACTATAGAAAACTACAGTTGAACATTAAAAGCTAGTAGCCTCCTAGAGAGATGGCAGAACCTGATTTAGAAAAGCTTACCCTGATCTCACCATGTCAATGCAGTGATTTCCATCAATTCTAATTTGTCCTGCCACAGTATCATAATAATGAACCACAAATTTCGCCTAATAACACAATATATCTGTAACTCAGTGATTGGCTCTGTTGCTGCGTTATAAAGCAGTTTGAAGCGCTATCAACCATAAAGCAGTTAACAACCACGCAGACACTCAAGACCTCATAGTTTGAACTATGTGTGTGTACCCTCATGTGGCACATAATCCTCCTGGGTTTCACTTTTTAGTTGTGCTTGTCACTTGGAATCTTAGGAGAGTGATGTTAGTGCACATACAACACAGCTTCCACCATAGATTGAATGAATGAATTCTGTCGGATATACTGTAGAGAAAGTTAAAACAAATTCCTGGATCAACATCAGAATAAAATGGCTTCTTCCTTAACCCATACCGAATCCCTCCATCAAGTGTCCTGGTAATCTGCCCTGTAGGTTTTGTGTTATTCTGCTAACAGTCAGACTTTTAAAACAAAAACACAACCTCTGTGGGGTAGGTAATAAAACAGAAGAACTGATCCCATTAATTACTCTCTCATAGACATTCAGTATTTAATTCACCAGTCAGCTATAAACTGTTTGTGTTTGTGTGTGTGTGTGTGTGTGTGTGTGTGTGTGTGTGTGTGTGTTTGTGTGTGTGTGTGTGCGTGTGTGTGTGTGTCTGGTGTGTGTGTGTCTGGTGTGTGCAGGGTTCAGTCGTCCCAGGTACCTGAAGGTCTTCATCAACCCTAGCAGCCACAAGAAGGAGTCTGTGCACATCTACAGAGAACACGTGGCTCCGCTCTTCAAGATGGCCGACGTCCGCACTGACATCACGGGTCAGTCCATCCCCCTGTGTATTTGTCTACTGATCAGTTTTACAACAAATAGAGGGTATTGATTGTTATTTTATACCTCACACTGACAGTGGTGGATGAATCTCATGCATTGCTACAGCTCAGACGTGTCATGGCAAAATGATTGTGTAAATTTCAACAGTGAACAGTTAGATCCCGTCTTTATCGGTATCACAGAAGATGGGGAATCAGTGTGTGTAAGTGTGTGTGTGCGTGTGAGTGTGTGTGTGTGTGTGAGTAGAGGAGGTCCAAAGGTCAGCGTTAATGGCAGTCCCTGGTCGCTAGGTAACCTGATACAGAGGGCGAAGCCAAGCCCATCTGTTGTAACAGAGGGAGACGACCCTGTTCCTCTTCTCGTTTCCTTTTTTCATCTCCCGCTGTCTCCTTTCCTTTCCCATCCTGTCTCATCCCCTCTTTTCCTTTTCTTTCCCCCCTTGTTTTCTCATTTCTCATTTCATCCTCTCAGCTTCTCCTTTCCTTTCTGTGTATTATCTCTTTGCTTCCTCCCTTATTTCAATCTCTTTTCCTTTCCTTTCCTTCCTTGTTCTACTACTTTACTCTAGTTATATCCTCAATTTTTCCCCCCCTTGTTTTCCTCGCATCTCGTCTCCTATTAATCCTCTATGCCTTTCTCTCTTTCTTCGGTTTTCCATTTGTTCACCTTCAGTTCATCTGTCTGGCTCCTGTCTTTGTCTTTCCCTATTTTTTCCCTTTCTATGTTTCCTCTTCTCTTCTCCTCTCCTCTTATCTCCTCCTTTATTTTTCTCTCCTCTCGTTTCCAACCCACACCACTCTTATATTGGCCTCCTCTCCTCCTCCTCTCCTGTCAGCAGATGGTGTGATATCCGTTGTCCGACTTTTTTTTGGCAGCCATTGAACACACACTAGTGTACATGTGACCACACACATGCATGAACACTCTGTCTCTGTCCGTCTCAATGTCTCTCCATCTGTTTTTCTCTCTCTTTCTCTCTCTCTCTCTCTCTCTAGTGACAGAGAGAAAGGGTCATGCTCTCTCAGTGATGAAGGAATGCAAGCTGGATGAATATGATGGGTTAGTTTTATCTCATCCTTTGTCTCTCTTCTGTGATTTTAAAATGGATTCTGAAAATAAAATGTGAAAATTATTAGAGCACAACTGACTTCAGTATTGGCATTTATTTATTTGTTTAACAATACTGATATGTGCAGATACGAAAACTTTTATTTTACAGAATGAACAATGTAGAAAAGATTCACGCAGAAAGCATTATATTTATGCTATTATCTAATTTCAAGTTCTATTTTATTCATTTAATTGTGTATTTATTTTTGCTCATGGTTAATTTGTAATAAAGTTTATGTTTAAAACAAGCCTCAACATCTTTATCTTAAAAGTTCATTAACAATCACTGTTTAAAAAATTCTAATTACTTGGTTACTTACTTATCTTGCAATAAGTAAGTTTGTATACCCTAATATCAGTATCAGCATCAGCAGCAAAAAATCCACATCAGTTGGCCTCTAATAATTAGGCTTAAAATCGACTTTTGCTTTCATTAGAAAAATAGCCAGCAGCCTAAAAGTTAAACCAGTTATATATATAAAAAAAAACAATGGTGGCATGTTATGATTTAGTGAGTTGGAATTTCCTCCAAACCTACTCCAGTGTTGTTATAACTTTTGAGAGAAAATATAAGAAACCAGGTCCCTTTACAGTGTAAAATAAAGTCTAATATGTTTAAGCTGAATGAAGCTTCAGTTTTAAATGTGAGATCAAGAGAGACTGCATTAAGTTTACATTCAAACTGTGTCATCATTCTTCCCATAACAGCCAGAACGAGACAAGATAAATAAAACAGCCGTTTACTGTCAGAGGCTGACACTGAAATAAACCGTCCCAGACTGATTACACACATACAAACACACAAACGCACAGGTAAACAAATAGGTGAGGTCAAATCCTGATTTCAAACTGAGCTAACATACCAAAACAGGTAAAAATAACATTTTAAGCACCTGATACAAAAAAAACAGAAACAAATACGAACACAAAAAACTGATGAAACTCCCATGACTCTTACGTATATGAGCTGGTCCATGCGTGTTTTGGCTTTTGTTTGTCTATGTGTGCATGTGTCTGTGCTTCAGGTATTACTCATGTTGCCCGGGACCTGAATCTGTTTATATAGTCGCATTATGGGGACTTGTCTTCCTCCAGGGGACAAAAAAGAACCCTCTCTATATCCTAAACCACTACATTTTAAGGTAAAGACATTTTTAAGGTTAAGGTTTATATTAAGGTTAGGGTTCTGCATATCGCTGGTTCCAGCATGTTTCCCCCAAAGAAATTTCATTCAATGTAATGTCCTATGAAGTCATGAAAACAGTGTGTGTGTGTGTGTGAATGTGTGTGTGTGTGTAAGCAGCTTTTGTGCTCAGCCCTCCTAAAGATTAATGTGCTTAGAGAAGATTAGCTCAGCGTTGCTAAACTAGCTGCTCTCTGTGTGTGTGCCTGTGTGTGTGTGTGTGTGTGTGTTTGTGTGTGTGTGTGTGTGTGTGTGTGTGTGTGTGCGTGTGTGCGTGTGTGTGTGTGACCGTGTGTGTGTGTGTGAGTCTGCTCTGGTGAGGATTTGGTTGAAACCTACATTTGCCAATTAGGCTGGCTGTCACCGTGGCGACCGGAGCTTCAGGTAATCCCGGACACAGGAGGAGGGGGAGGGGGCGGAGTCTCTTCTCCTCACACTTACAGTTTTTCTCCATTGCTTTGGCTCATTTCACGAAACAGAAATGACATTCTCAGAGCTCTAAGTGCAATTGGCAAAATAGCCCATATGGTTCAGCACAACTACATAGATCTCCTTCAAAAGGTCATATCTCACCCAAAACAGTTAACTCAAGTTTCAAAACCAAATCATTTTCTCTTATAAATACTCAGTGCCCCCAAAATGAAAATTTCCTTCTAGATTGCTGTGGCTCATCTCTCAGAAAAAGCAGGACATTCTCAAAGCTTTAAATACATTTGCCAAAATAACATCCCTATATAAAAATAACAACAATAATCCTTTGGCATTGTTTAAACACTACAGTTCAAAATGTTTATTTTTTTTTATCAGTATGGCAGTGGACCATAGAAATATCCCTCATGTGCACATTTCAATCTTGGCTCAGTCCTTGAATGGTCACTGAATGGTTACAGTAGATGTTTTCTTTCCAGAATATTATGTGTATCAAACAGAAAAAAGATTTATTCAAGGTTTCACATAAAATATGTTTATTGAACTCATACTGCCATACATCATGGTTACAGTAACAGAAAATGTGTACAGCACAATATACTGTCAAACAATAAGCACATCAAAACAAAAATTTGGTATAGTGAGATATGACCTTTTGAAGGTGATCTGTAGTTGTGCTGAACCATATGGGCTATTTTGCCAATTGCACTTAGAGCTCTGAGAATGTCATTTCTGTTTCGTGAAATGAGCCACAGCAATTGAGAAAAACTGTAAACTTACTGTGTGATTGGTGATCAGATGTGTGAAACCTTGATTACTAAAGTTCTAGTTGCACCTGAAAATTAAGCCGATGGTCAAAGATATCCTTATTACAGTATATACCATGATGTTTTTCATGGTATTATGTGCCTGTACGATTTTGACAGTGGAGTGAACTATTGTGCAGGTGATGATGTACACAAGGAAATGATGCCAACATGTTCTGCAGAGAACAACCACTTGACTGACAAGCGACAGTCAGTTTTGACCAACAATATATATTCAATTGGTAATTGGGCTAACTGAAGGCAATTGTACCTAACCGTTTGCAAAGGTGTTC